>NW_028261393.1:55050712-55181153 GCF_051295495.1 Thamnophis sirtalis | reverse complement strand
AGAAGCGACCCCTGGAGGCAAACTTTGACCTGGTACTTGGAGCTTTGCATGTAAACCATCCTTTTAGATTGCATGGAAATACCTTATTATTCATTTCTTTCTCTTCCCCCCCCCCCTTTTCTCTCTCTGTCTCTCCCGCCTTTCCTTTTCTGTTTCGGGGGTTATGTCGGGAGGCTGCCCGTCACACATGAGGAACGACATGTTTCCAATCGTATCTTTTGGCCCGTATTCTTTTGCAGATTGGGAAAACAAATAAGAATGGAATTGAAAATCCATTTTTGAACTAGCAGGTGTCTTTCCCCACTCAAAAAAAATAATAATTAAAGTCCAGGTGCAGTTTTGTAAGAATCTCTTGATTGCAACTGGTTTTTTTTTCCCAGTCCGTCTTGTTTCCAAACAGCATAGGAGGCTTATTTATTTATTTGTTTGTTTGTTTGTTTGTTTGTTTGTCTTGTATGCCGCCCACTCCCGGAGGACTCCGGGCGGCTCACAAAAGACAAGGGAAAGGGGGAGAACGAGACAAAGGCAACATATTAAAAACAAAACCAACATTCACAATTCCCGTGGAGGTAAATGCTTCTCAGCTCCCCCCAGCCTGCTGGAAGAGCCAGGACTTGGTGGCTTTGCGGAAGGCCGGGAGGGTAGTAAGGATCCGGATCTCAACAGGGAGCTCGTTCCAGGCTTCTGGGTAGAATCCTTCGAAGCCCTTCAGGGGCGTGAAGAAAAGCGGGGTCTCCCAGGCCCCTCCTTTGGAAAGGCAGCCCCTTTTGGTTGCCAGCTGATTTTCAGTTTAATGGGGCCCCCGTCCTAGTCCAAGACAGGGAGTCCTCAACTTATGACTGGGCGCATCTACAGTTGGTTCGCAAGACCCTGCTGTCACACGGCCACTTTTAGTCCAAAACCAGCACGCGCTTCTGTTTTCAGCCAAATTGCACCCATTCGCGGCCCATTGGCTCGCTTAACAACTGCCACAAAATAAGATCATAGAACCGACCGTCACAGGCAAGGGTCCAGGGCAGTTGTAGGTTGTGCCCCCCCTTGTTTGTAAATACAAGGTTTGTGGTTTCCTAAACAATGAAGGCACAAGGACACAATGTCAGTTCCCGGGCTTTTGAAGATGGCGTGGTCTTTGCCCTCATTCAGAGCTTCATCTTGGCTTTGAGGAGGGGGCCTGGTCTGGTGTTCCCCACCTAGGGGGAAACCTAAAGGGCTTTTCTTACCCTGGCTGAGCTCCTGCCCAAGACCAGGGTGGTCCTTGCAAGCCCTTCTGGCTAATGGGCAACCTTTCGAGGCAAAAGCTTCCAAAGGCCTTGTGGAGATGGGGGACGACCTGCAGGGCCCAGTGGCTCTGGCCTTCCACCCACCCCGAGCTCAGGTGTCAAGAGTCAGAATTGCACGGAGGCCCCAGTGCATAAAGTCAGGTGGCAATTCACTCTCCGCATATTAGCCAGGAGGGGGCTGCAAAGCTGCATCCTCCTGCAATAGCCAGATCTGCGTGTTGTAATCGGGGTGGGATTTTAACCGCCTCCTTGAGAGCCCAGCTCAAATTATTTCCTTCCATTTCCCCTCCACCCCTTAAATTCTTAAACCCACTGGGCTGATGAGAATCGACTGATGAGTGGATCGAGACCTTCGTGTGACGCGCAGCCCCCTTCCCAACGTTGGTGTACGGACTGGGGTGGGGGAAATCCTTTCCCACTTGAGCTTTTGGAGTTCATCCCTTTCTTTCCATTTCCATTCGTCATTTTTCCTTTGCCTGTTTTCCCCTGGGGAGGGGTGGGGGGAGGGCTGGCTTCTGTACCCCGTGCTTAGCTTTCAAGGTGTCGGTTTTCTTTTAAAGAAATAAGATAGGTTGGGTTGCTTTTTTCTTTATAGAAATAATAGGTCTTTTTTTTTAATAAAAAAAACCCACAACAACACAAGACTGAAAGAACATGTAAAAAATGGGCAACTTCTGCCTGTGACGAGTTTGAGGTGAACCTCCCTAAATTTGGAACGGATTAAGTGGGCAGTTTTCCCAGATAATAAATCCAGAAATTTGCTGGGTGTTTCTGTTCAAGAGAGAGGGGAAAAAAAAACAGCCTTGCACAGGGGAAAAGGGGGGATTTATTTTATTTATTTATTTATTATTAAAATTTATATGCCGCCCAATCCCGAAGGACTCAGGGTGGCTTACAAAAAAAAAAGAAGAGGAGGAAGAAAAAAATAAGAAAAGGACAGATTTAGAAGTGAATGAGATGCACTGGGGTTGAATGGGAAACAACATATGGGTAAGAAGTATGGCCGGCTGGGGTTTGCTTAAGGCCTCCAACGCATCTCTATTCTTCAAGCACGTTTTGGGGTGGGGGGGGTGGGGGAATGTATAACAGGCTGGGTGAAACCCCCCCATGGCAGGTGAGCTCATTCTCAATTGAAGTGTGATGGTGAGACAGGTGTGAGCATTAACGCCTTGTGATGCCACAAGTCTTCCAGACAAGGCAAGCCCAGGGGCAGAAAACCCCCAAACCCCAAATCCATCCTTCACCAGGTCCACTAAAAGACACACACACAAACACACACACACACCAGGTGCCTTGCGACAAAACATGAAGGGACTCGGCATCTTTTGAGTTCTGTTAAGAGCCGAGGTGGCGCAGTGGTTAGAGTGCGGTACTGCAGGCCACTTCGGCTGACTGTTATCTGCAGTTCGGCGGTTCAAATCTCACCGGCTCAAGGTTGACTCAGCCTTCCATCCTTCCGAGGTGGGTAAAATGAGGACCCAGACTGTTGGGGGCAATATGCTGACTCTGTAAACCGCTTAGAGAGGGCTGAAAGCCCTATGAAGCGGTATATAAGTCTAACTGCTATTGCTATTGCTATTGTTTGGCCTGGGAGAGCCAAAAAATAAGGGAAAGAAAAAGGAAGGGAGTGGCATTTGGGGCAAAATTACAACCAACCAACACCCCCCCCCCCAAATCATAGAGCAGCAACTAGCTCAAGAGTAGGCAACAACAGCATGGGTGGCTCAGGAATCCTGGGAGTTGAAGTCCACCGGTTGTCAAAGGGCTCCTCTCATTGAAATAAATAAGAAGAACTGGGCAGAGGCGAAGGCCAGTTGCCCCGCAGTGTAACGCTTACACTGCCCTCCGGTGCCACCCTTGCCCTACGAGCAGAAGCCGGTCCAGGAAGTTGTGGGGAGGGGGGGGGAGCCAGCCGTCTCAGCATTAACACACACACAAACACACCGTCTTTTATGTCTTCTGCTAATCTTCCCCCGCTAATAGCCGTATCTCTGACTTTAGCTGTTAATGTCCCCTCTGTGTGTCTTTCACCGTTTGTCGCTCCCGTACCTCCGCAACTGTTTCTGGGCGAGTGAAAATCGTTCTCGATTCCTCTCCTTTTGTTTTTTTTTTGCTTTTAAATTCCCTTCCTTCTCCCCCCCCCCCTTTGAAAATCGAACTGTTCACCCCATTGGTACCCGCTGCAGTCTTGAGAATTCCAGCCTCATCCTTGAAGGATGAAATTTTGTGTAGAAAGCGAGTTAAAACATCAGCGGGGTTAAAAGTCAACTTAATTTGTCAACACCGAGCCGAGAGTGGCGCAGTGGTTAGGGTGCAGTACTGCAGGCCACTTCAGCTGACTGTTATCTGCAGTTCAGCGGTTCTAATCTCACCGGCTCAAAGGTTGACTCAGCCTTCCATCCTTCCGAGGTGGGTGAAATGAGGAGCCAGACTGTGGGGGCGATATGCTGACTCTGTAAACCGCTTAGAGAGGGCTGAAAGCCCTATGAAGCGGTATATAAGTCTAACTGCTATTGCTACTTAAGGAAGGAGGAGGAGGTGGAGCTTCTTCAGTTCAGTTTTCCTCCTCTCTCGTAACGGAGCCTTCCCTGGCCCAGATGTGGGAACTTCAGCTCCCAGAATCCCCTCACCCTCGCCTCCGCGGCCTTTCCCGACCCTTTCGGAATGGAAAGGCCTCATTTGGGGAAGACGTTAGCCATGGCAGTTATCTGCTTTGAAAGCAACCTGAGATTGGTAGCAAAGACAATTTCCTGCCCGCTGGTTGACACTGGCAAAGTTTCACTTCTTCCGGCTGTCAAGAGAGGGGGGTGAATTCTGTCCCCATCTCCCCTTTCTTAGCCGTTGCAAATGATTTGAAGATGACAACCGCCTCTCCTGGTCCAGACATGCTTCGACTAAACTTGGTTTCCCTTTTTTTTTTTCTCTTCCCCCTCCTCTCCCCTTCCCATTTCTGCAGGCATTGCCACCTGGTGCCCTTCAACCTTTACCAAAGAGGCCAGCACTTGAAAAAAACAACGGTGCCACCACAGTCTTCAGCCCGAGCGTTTTCCACTACCAGCAGGCTCTCGCCAACATGCAGTTGCAACAGCCTGCCTTCATCCCGACAGGTAAGGTGCCTTGGCTCGGCCTCTTCGCTCGTCTTTCGAGGCACGAATGGACCCCCCATTTGTCTCCTCCCGGGGCCACCGCAGGACTTTCCAAAGGGCCCAGCTTTTGCCCAGAGCAGCTGTGCATGAGTTCCCTCCCTGCCTTCGGTTTTCTGGTGCTGCCTGAGCCAGAGGTGTCCAAGAGAAGGGGTGGGAGGAGAACAGGGCCTCTCCCGAGGGCTGAAAGATAAGACTTCCCCCCTCTCTCTCTCTCCCTCCCTCCCTCTCTCTCTCTCTCCCTCTCTCTCTCTCTCTCTGTGCCTTCCAAGAATCTTAGGGTCCGAGAGAGTTTTTCCAGTTGAATTAGTTTGGAAGCAGCGAGGGTTTCTTTGGGAAGTGGATGGCCAGGAATCTCACCTTTCTTTTGAATGACCTTGGTCCTCTACCAGTAGCTCCTTCAACCTAGATCAGAGGTCTTCAAACTTGGCAACTTTAAGACTTGCGGACATAGCTGGCTGGAGAATTCTGGGAGTTGGAAGTCCACAAGTCTTGAAGTTGCCGAGTTTGAAGACCTCTGATCTAGATGCTTTCTTGCATTTCAAAGAGCGACTAATCACTCCTGCTGTGAATAAACATCACATGCCGGCCTCCCCCCCCCCCACCAGTTTGTGATAACTGCCCTTCCCTCCCTCCCTCCCTGCCTCCTCCCCTGCAGCTGAAAGCCCTGGTGTCAGGGTTCCAGATAACATCCAAAATTAAAATCAGAGTCCAAGGCAAAGTATTGCTCCAAGTTCCAACTTCTTCTTCCCAGATGTGCCAACATTGACTCTCTTAATAAATTGGAACTTAGAGCAATACTTTGCCTTGGACTCTGATTTTAATTTTGGATGTTATCTGGAACCCTGACTTTAGGAGTGAACTCTGCTCTTCCGGTTTTGTGCAGCTAGCGTACAAAATGCGGCCCGTCAAAGCTTTCCGAGAGAAAACCTTTGCCAGTGCGCCAATAACGCCAGCCCGGCTAGCAGATGGGGCACCCATCCTCCCTTCTTCCCCCTTCGGGACGTGCCTCCCCCAGGCAGCTTCCCTGCAGAATGGGCCAAACCTAAGCTTGCCAAATCTGTTCCGAAGCCGAGGTGGCGCAGTGGTTAGGGTGCAGTACTGCAGGCCACTTCAGCTGACTGTTATCTGCGGTTCAGCGGTTCAAATCTCACCGATCAAGGTTGACTCAGCCTTCCATCCTTCCGAGGTGGGTAAATTGAGAACCTGGATTGTTGTTGGGGGAAATATGTTGACTCTGTAAACCGCTTAGAGAGGGCTGAAAGCCCTATGAAGCGGTATATAAGTCTAACTGCTATTGCTAATTAAGCGGGGATTCAGGAAGTGGGATTCAAACCCGCTGCGTGAAAATCCGAGCATAACGTTTCCCCCTTCCGGCCCCAGCGCTCGAGTTTAAACGGTTCAATGACTGTTCGGATCCAGAGTCCGGTGTGGGCATCTCTGCGGCCACTGCCACGGAGAGAACACCCCAACCCCCCCCCACCTGTAAAATGATTGTGTTACTCAGAATGTGTGCCTGTTAACACACGGACGGCTTCACTAACTAAATGTCCCTTCTGTTCATCTTTTCCACGCTTCACTGCATGGCGCACAGGGTCTGTGCTGTGCATGGCACCCGCAGCAAACGTTGGTAGGTTTTTCTCCACAACCTTTTCCTAACACAATGTGAGGCCTTGGGAGGAGCCGGGGTTACTGGTGGGGAGGAGGAGGAGAGAGCGGGAAGGCCATGTGGGTGTGTGTTTGTTTGTGTGTGTGTCCCTAGCGGTGTCCCCATGATATGCCTGGCTGACAATTCACCGTCCCTGTAAAAGCTGAAACGGTTGTGCCCTTCCACATCTCTACAGCGGGGCAAGTGTGATGAGGAAGTCAGTGGAGCCGAGCTTTAGATGAGCGTTAAAACTCAACACACACACAAAACCCTCCTCCTCGTTTCCCTTCCGCAGTGTTTCCGCGGTCCTTTCTCGTCTCTTTGAACTTGCCTTGGTTCAACTCTTAAAAGCTGGCAGGGTGTCATCCAATCCTTTCCGCCTTCCTTGCCCCCTTGCCGACATTCCCAGGTAGCCCAGTCTGATGGGCTATGTAGTGCTGTGACGTAACATCGCCTCTGATGCGATTCCGGAGGGAGGAAAGAAAATCCAGGCTGTGTCTTAATCCAGAAAGAAGGAGCAGGACATTTTAAAAAAGGGGGAAATTGGGCTAACCAAAGGAGTGTTCAGAGCAGGGACTTTTTATATTCTTTTATATTTCATTTCATTTATTATATTTATATGCCACCCTTTTCCCCCGAAGGGGACTCAGGGTGGCTGACAAGGGGGGGGGGGGTACAGACAAAAAATAAAAACAGACATGACAAAACACAATTTAAAACGCACAACAGTCATACCGTTCGAGACGGGGGCAACAGCTCTTTAGCCCCAGGCCTGTCGGAACAGCCAGGTTTTAAGGGCTTTGCGGAAGGCCTGGAGGGTGGTGAGGGTTCGAATCTCCACGGGGAGCTCGTTCCAGAGGGTCGGAGCAGCCACAGAGAAGGCTGTCCTCCGGGTAGTCGCCAGTCGACACTGGCTGGTGAATGGAATTCGGAGGAGGCCTAATCTGTGGGATCTAATCACCCTTGGGGGTGATTTGATCATTTAGGATTCCGGGACGTGTTCCCACTCCTGTCCACCCTTATCCCACTTGCTTGCTGGGAAGACATGTGGCGGTATCGCTGCCCGAGGAAGTCAGCCTGCAGAAGGGATGGATTTATCAGCACTTCTGCTGGCTCTGGGAGGGAGAGCTCACCTTTGGAGAACACGGCTCATGTTTCCTTCGTGTCGGTCTGTTTGCTTTTAGTGCAGACGTGATTGTTTCCCCCCCCCGAATGTTTTGTTTCCCCTTGACCAACCTTGATGCGGGAGGAGAACAGAAGGAGGGCTGTGGAAGTTGATCAACAAGGTCAACAGAGAATGTCAATTTGGGTCACTGGACGGTGCTTTCTCCTTCCAGGCCACAAGAGGCACCTTAGTGGATTGAACCGGCCACGATTTTGCCCTTGCTAAAAAAATACAAACTCCTTGGAGATCAGTTCCAAGGGGTTTAGGGGCTGTTAATGTCCCTCCAACCGAACTTCTGGGATAAGTAGTAATTTGGTGAAAATGCCGTTCCAGAAGGCCCAGCCTCCATTTAGAGCAGGGGCATCCAAACTTGGGAACTTTTAAGACTTGTGGACTTCAACTCCCAGAATTCCCCAGCCAGCCATGCATGGCTGGCTGGGGAATTCTGGGAGTTGAAGTCCACAAGTCTTAAAAGTTCCCAAAATTTGGACACTCCTGATTTAGAGTTTTAGGCTCTAAAGCTTGAGGTGTCCTGATTTTTCTCGCTACTTCGCTCCCTATTATTTTGGTTCTTTTCTAAAGATGTTACAGACATTTGGGGGGGGGGTGTTTCTCCCCCCCCCTTCCTATATTCTGCTTCTGGGAGAAATTGGGGTGGGCCCAGGGAAACTGGGCAGGGTCAGCTGCAAAGGGAGGCATCCTCACCCCACAACCCCATTGTGACAGAACCAGCAGAAGTCGTGGCTGGTGTTTAATGGGGCAGCTGGAAAGGACCCCCAAGGGAGTAAGCGGAGGGGGCGGGGCGACCAAGGGACCCTTACTCACAAATCAACTGTGCACTGCTGACTTTCAAGGCTGGGTGGAGTGCCAGTCATTCCCATTTCTCCTCATTGGTTGCGGACCACAGAGCCCCTCATCTTGCCCCCCCCCCCTTGAGAAAACGTGGTTTGATTACTTGTTCCTTCTCCGTCCATCTCTGGAAGTTTTGATCACCACGTGCCCCCCCTTCCTCCTTCCAGAGTCTTCTATATACATCATTGTTCCGCTTATAAATGTTTTTTACTGAGTGTTGAGAAATATTTTGGTTTTTTTTCTTTTCCTTAATTATAATTGTAATTGGCTTTTTCCCCTTTTTTCCCCTCTTTATTATTTTCTTGTTCTCTTCCCCACCCCCCTCCCCCACCCCCGGATGCTGTTTTTTGCTTTGCTCTGTGATTGCATGCCGCCTCCCGGTGTGTCTCCCTCCATGACGTTCACCGGGGCTTGTCGCTGTGACTCCTCCTCCTCACCACCACCACCGCGTTCCATAAACGCACCACCCTCCTGTTTTGTCGCTTCCATGTGGTCCTCTACCGAAAAGTTCCCATGATGCACGGTGCTACGCCCACCACTGTTTCTGCAGCATCTACACCCGCCACCAGCGTTCCTTTCGCTGCAACTGCAACAGCCAATCAGGTTTGCCCCCCTCCCTTTCGATGGCTTTCTTTCTTGGGGGTCGGAGGAGCCGGCCCACATCCCGCGTGGGGGCTGGCAGGTTCCGGCAGGGGTCACGTAGAGATGGGGGGACAATGAGGGTGTGGACCAAACCCATCTCGGTCGGGGGTTGTTCGTCCTGATGCCCCCTTTGAAGGCCGCTGGACTGGTCTGGAAACTTTCTGCCCCCTGGCATGTTGGGGGCGTTGGGTGACCATTCACAGGGGCCCCTCTTTAGCAGAGAAAGGGTGCATTGGGTTCCCCAAACCTTCCTGCACACACTCACTCTCTTTATGAGCCCTAAGTAGAAGGAGATCAGGTCCTTGGAGATGCTATGGGTCTGCCATGGGGCACAGGCCTTCTTCGTGGCTCTAGGTGGGGTCAGTTTTGAAGCGAGGGACACAGAAGCATCCCACTTCCACACCAGCCTCTTCCCTCCAGATGTGCTGGGGCAACAGCTCCCACAACTGGCAGCCTAAGAGAAGCTGTTCAGCCCATTTGGGGGGGCCTGTTTATAATTGGGGAGGGAGAGGGCTGTCAAATTTGAAGAGGAGAAGAGATTCCTGCCAGCTCATCAATTGAGGCTGGAGTCCTCCCTCTCTCTCCCTTCCTCCTCCCACCCCCCCCCCGCCCCCCCGAAGGAAATGGAGTTACGAGACAGAGAGAAAAAACCACAAACTCTTGTTTCCCTGTTCATCTCTTTTTTAAAAAAAACACAGCGGGCTCCTTCTGGCCTTTCCCAGCCGGTTGCTCTGCCCTTGGGGTGCCAGTCTTGCAATAGGGGGGAGGGGGGCTCCTTCCAGGCCTTTTCTGGGGGAGGGGTGGGGACCGAATAACTCTCTTGTAAGAATTAACCTGAAGGAGGCAAGAGATGCCGAGCACTGGGGCTCTGCAAAATATATGGATGGAGAAAGATCAGCCCACCAACCCCATAGCCAGCTGTCCCGGAGTGGTTGCTGTGATGTCATGTTTTCATGGGAGCAAAAGGGAACAAGGCTAAATCCACGAAAGCCCCCTCCCCTGTTTTCAACTCATTTAAATTACACCTTTGCTGGCCCTTGGTGGTGCTGTGAAGGTGTGAGCAAAGCTCTCTATGACCTTTCCTGGGAATCTAGGGATCAGTTGGGATCTGGAAGAGGGGCCCAGTGGTGAAATCTATTCTCTCCCCCCCCCCCCTTCACCAGTTCTGTGGGCGTGGCTGGGCGGGCGTGTCGTGTGACTGGTTGGGCGTGGCCAACTTATTTTCACTTCCAGCTTTTTTTTTAATTAAAAAAAAGCTTTTTAAATGCTTTTAAAAGCGGGAGAAAATCCTCGGAAGCTTTTTTTTTTTAAAAAAAATTTAACTACCGGTTCAGCCGAACTGGGAGGATTTCACCCCTGGAGGGACCCCTTTCAATCCGCTTGCAACGGGGGGTAGTTTCTGTATTGAATGTTCCTGAAATTACCCGATGGCTCACTTGCACCATTAACATTGCCTAAGCAGGGCAGGCTTTCTCAACTTCAACCCCGTGGAAGAGAAGGGGGGACCTCCGCTCCCAGAATTCCGCAGCCCGCGTGGCTAAGCTGGTGAATTCTGGGAGATAAAGTCCCCATATCTTCAAAGCGGACGTAGTTGAGGGGCGCTGTCAGGGGGTGCCTCCTTCAAGGGAGGGTGGTCCGATCCCAAGGGCCCACCAGCCCTCCCTTTCCCAGCCATCTCAGCCAGCGGGTCGTACGTGAATCCTTGAGGGCAGAGAAGACGTGGCCGCGAGGTCAGAGGGATACCACGTGAATTAGGGTGCCACAAATGACGTGGTGTCGTTGCAAAGGAGAGGATTAGCACCGTGACCCTAAACCCCCACCCCCGCAGGATTGCTTACACCCCCCCCACCCCCAAGCGACCTGCCTTAGAATTCTGGATGGGAATTGGAACTTAGCGGAGAGTGAAGTTAACCCTCCGGGGCACATTTTAATGCCCTTCCTTTCCTCTTTGTTTTACTGCAGATCTCCCAGTTATCGGTCGATGAACTGAACAACAGCATGTTTGTGTCACAGATGTAGAAGCCACACAACAGTAAGTTATGCTCCAGTAGTGTTGACTGTTCTGGCCGAGGCTTCCAAAGAGCATGAAGCGAACTCCTGGTCCCGACAAAAACCCCTTTGATTTATTTACTATAAGTGAACTCATTGTCTCCTGCAAACTCCACTCCCCTTTCGCTCCTCTTTTATTTCCTCTGGGAGGGGCCATTCATTGGCCTTACTCCCAAGTTGACCCCTGTTCTTTAGCTCTTCCCTTCCTCTGGCCACTCTGCGCCTGCGCACACTGGGAACAGGCTCCAGCTGTTCTTCTGCCCCACTGATGTCTGACTCTGAAGGCAGCTGATAACTGACATTAAGGCCCTGGCCCCCTCTCTGCCTCCGACACAGAGCCCTCCTCAGACTTCAGGACTGTTCCATGTTCCTCCCCAACCTCCTCACTGTCCGAATCTATGTAAAAAAGATGTGGAGACTCTGGAAAGAGTGCAGAGAAGAGCAACCAAGAGGATTAGGGGACTGGAGGCTAAAACATAGGAAGAACGGTTGCAGGAACCGTTCTTCCAATATCTCAGGGATTGCCACAAAGAAGAGAGAGTCAAGCTATTCTCCAAAGCACTGAGGGTAGAGCAAGAGCAATGGGTGGAAACTAATCAAGGAGAGAAGCAATTTAGAACTAAGCAGAAAATTCCTGACAGTGAGAACAATCAATCAGTGGAACAGAAGTTGCCTCCAGAAGTTGTGAATGCCCCAACACTGGAAGTCTTTAAGAAGATGTTGGAGAGCCATTTGTCTGAAACGGTATAGGGTTTCCTGCCTAGGCAGGGGGTTAGACTAGAAGACCTCCAAGGTCCCTTCCAACTCTGCTATAAGAGCCAAGGTGGCGCAGTGGTTAAATGCAGCACTGCAGGCTACTGCTAGATCAGCAGTTCAGCGGTTCAAATCTCACCGGCTCAGGGTTGACTCAGCCTTCCATCCTTCCGAGGTGGGTGAAATGAGGACCCAGACTGTGGGGGCAATATATGCTGACTCTGTAAACCGCTTAGAGAGGGCTGAAAGGCCTATGAAGCGGTATATAAGTCTACTGCTATTGCTATTGTATTCTATTCTATTCTCTTCAGGCTGAGAATAGAAGAAATTGGTGCTACAAGAGGAATTTGTCTGGAGGGCCACAACATTGACATGACTTGCCCATCTTTGCCAAATGTCTCCATTGTCACTTGTTTTCTCTCGTTTTTTTCCCCCCAGCGTCCTGTTGGCATCCTGGAGCAGAAACGGTGGCACACCTCCCCCCCTCCCTGTGCGTCTTGTTTCCTACCCCTCTCCTGGCAGGAAGCTGAAGTGGGCTCTCTATGCTTTCTGCCCCCTTTTCCTTCTCTCCGGCATCGACAGTAAGCCTACGACAAACATCCATGTTAACCAAAAACTGATCTGTGGGAATGTCAAAACAATTTTTTTTTAAAAAGCACTATATATATATACATATATATATATATAAAAAAACCGATTAAGAAAACAGTGCTCTGTTATATGAGACATAGAAGTAGAGAACTATAAAATAGACTTTTATAACATCTTACTTTAACACACTTTTTTAAAAGTGGGGTTTTATTTTTTTTCCTGTCTACCATCAAGACAAAAGTGCTCTTGCACAGTGGACTTAACTAGGTTAATTGTTCTATCGTCAATGGATAAATGTTCGTCTGTTTTTTCAAAGTGTTATCTTAATGTTTTGTTTACATCCTAGTCTATATTGACTTTATTTGGAGAGAGACACAAAAAGAAAAAAAGTTATACATCGTTATCAAGTATATTCCACACCATGTTTTTTTTCTTTCCACGATCATGATATCTTAACCATGTTCATAGATGACCGTTGTTATCAATTTCCCTTTTCCTTCCCCCTTTTCGAAACGAGATGCTACAGAGGTTACGACGGGAAAGAGGAAGGCCTTGCTTTAAAAAAAAAAAGAAACGGAAAATCTGAAGATATTCAGACAGGTTGTTCGTAGTTTCTGATCAATTTCTGATTAGGTTGATTTTTAAACATTGTAAATAATGCCCAAACCTCCCTCCACCCCCCTTGTCCAGAAACAGAGCAGAAAGTAAAAATGGACCAGGGACTACATGCTGAAGAATTTTCAAGGAGGGGGGGAAAAAAACCTTCAATTTTCAGTTACAATTTCCTGCAGCACGTGGCCCTCAACTTTTTAACACTTAAGTGACCAGGTTTTAAGGAAATCATGTTGAAGAAGATTGATTCTTTTTTATTTAAAAAGGGGGCCTTTTTACCCTCCAAAATCAAAGTTAATCTGTAATATATTTACAGAACCAAAAGAGAAAGCGGGTTAGTCCAACCCCTTATCTTAGATCAGATAAGTAGAGCCAAGCAGATGCCCCAGTTCTCCATTTGCTGCTTCTCTTGCCAATAATGACGTTAATTAATTAAAGGGCACTTAGAAAACCTACGCATGGACAGCATTTCCATCTCTCAGTTGCAAAAGGCCTTCCTGGAACGGCTTGTGTATTGCACCAATACATCATAACCTCCAGGTCCTTGGGAACATCTGGATGGGGATGAAGGCCAAGCCCAGCTAAAGAGCCGGCAGCTGTGGTTTCACATCACTTGTGTGTGTATGAGAGGAACGAATTTCCTTGCCTCCAATCATGTAGTGAAACAAAACAAGTCTTCACAGCTTCCCCAGAAATGTTCTTTTTCTTCAAATAGGTTAACACTTTCCTGTCCGCAAAGACACCGATTTTACAATGTAGGGTTTAGGATCTGGAGGTAATTCTGGATGCATCAGCCCTCGGGGGCTCGCTCGTTTTAATTCAGAGAGTTTGGCATCCCCCGTACAAAATGGCTGGGCGGAAAACCCGGCTGGTGTTCAGTTCTGAAGCATGAGTGTCTTTGGCTATTTTTACTTTCGGGGTGGTGATGTCAATCAGAGGTATCCAACCTTGGCAACTTTAAGACCTATGGACTTCGTTTCCCAGAATTCCCCAACTCTCCCAGGCTGGGGGATTCTGGGAGTTGAGATGCCTTTCCAAAGTTAAGTTGAGATGCCTTTCCAAAGTTGGAAACCCCATAAAATTCAAAAAACAAGGAGAAGCCCATCTTGGAGGACACCCCTGATTGATGGGCAGGTGGAAATCAGCCTCCGGAGAACTAAGCTACTTCAAAGGCTGACCGAAATATTCATCCAGCTCCTTGAATTTGGGCATCCTGGGCCCGTCTGAATGTCCTTCAGGTCCTGGTTGCAGACTTCCTGTTTCCCGGCTTCGTAACCGAGTTAATGGAGGAAAACAGGATTTGAATACTCCTTAGGGAGCAGATAGTTGTATATTTTAAAGATGGTGGCGGTGGCGATGATGATGATGACGATACGGGATTTGCACAACCTGTGGCAGTGCCTCTACAGAGAACATCCCTGATCTCTAGTTGGGAAAAATTATTAGACACACGCACACACTCACGCATTTTGTGACCACACGCCGGTGTTAGCTTTACGCTCTTCAAGCGAGGAAGGCGGAGACTCCGTTTTTTTTAGCGCGATGTAGCTGGAGATTTGTGTAACCTTGTCACTTTGATGTAACTCTCTGGTTTTCTCTGAATGACGTTGAGAAGCAAATAAGAATTCTTGCGTAGGTGTGCACAGAATGTAAACCTAACACATTTCCACAGCATTCGGTTTTGGCAGCTTTTTAAAAAGTGCTCAGAAGACAGAAATTCAGGGGTGCAATTTCGTTGTCTTTTTTCCCCCCCTCTTTTTTGGGGGGGGGCAAAATGTAGGAGCCCCCCCCCAAAAAAGGAGGGGGGGAGTAGGGAAGTTTGACTCCTGGCTGTCTTTATCAAAAGTTTCCTGTAACCAGTTGAAAAAGTTGCACTCCTGCAACAGACATTGAAGCTGATCATACGACCACACGCTTAACACGTCTCACACATACACACACACACAAACACACACACACACTTTATGTGGAGATCCAGTGATAGGTGTGTCAGGGTAACTTTTCTAGGTGCCACAAGAATTTTTTTTTTCTTCTTGTTTTTTTTTTATAATACCAACTTTCGCAAATTTAGTGTTTGTTTGTAAGAGAGAGGAGGGGAAAGAAAAGTTTTGAGAAAAAGAGGAAAAAAAAAATATAAGAGCAAAGCTTGAAGCTTTGGAAAACTTCACCAAATTTTCAACCCGAGGGTGGGAATAGAAATGCCATTTGTTGAGGGTAGCACTATTTAAAAAAAAAAAAAGATTGTTTGTGCAATGACTTCTTTATTCAAGAAAGAAAGAAAAAGAAAAAAAAAATAACCACAGTCGACAGACTATAAATTCCTTAGGAAGCTGCATTCTGTCTACAAAGTCGCTGAGCTATTTTGGTGACTCTAAAATGAAATCTCCCAAACCTGGATTCAGGTGTGAACTTGATTCCAGAGATTTTCTATAAAGATTGTTCAAATCTTGTGTGTGAGTTTTAACGACTTATTATTATTTTTTTTACCAAAAAAAAAAAAGGCGCAGGTGAAATCCAAGCCTGTTCCTTTTTTTTTTTTTCCTTTTTAATTTATCCAAAGTTTCTTTCTCTCAAAAAGTATGCATGTGGTTTATCGATTGGTGGACGTGTGCCCATTTTCTCTCAGCCTTATGCAAATAATATGCAAGAAATGCAGAAACTTGAATAAAACGGGTCATTGCAGAGGGAAAACGGAAAAAAAAGCGCTGATTGGTTGTTTTGAGGGGGGGAAATTTGTTAGCCATTCCATTAAAAGAAAAATGAAAATTGTAAAAAAAAGAAAAAAAAAAGAACGTGTGTTGCTAAAACCTTGAACATAATAATGTGCACAAAAACAGAGAGGGATTTAGAAGTCGGTGGATCTGTAAAATGATGATTCTTATCTTAAAAAGTACAGTGTTCTGATGGATTAGATTATTTTTTTCATAATCAACCCCGTTCGGTTTAGTTTTGGGTTTTTTTGTTTTGTTTTTTACAAAAATTGTTTAGCATAAAGGGATTATTATTATTATTATTATTTGTAAAGTGGTGTAATTTTTGCAATACTGTTGTGAAATTCTCTCCCCAGCCCAGAGCCAGCCCCCCCAACCCCAGGACGGCTTCTGCCCTTGGGGAAAATCTTGTCCCAGCCTCTTATATTTTTCAGCCTGCCGTCAATCCTGGGAAATGATCCAGTGAAGAGATTTGTTAAGTGAGCCCAGAAACGAGATTCCTTTGGTTTTGCTTAGAAGGAGAATGAGTGAGCTGGAAGGGACCTTGGAGGTCTTCTAGTCCAGCCCCCTGTTCAAGCAGGAGAACCCATACCGGGCGATTGTCTTGGCTCTTCTTAAAAACATCCAGTGATGTTTTCCCCTCCCCACGATTATTTTCCTTCCCATCCCATTCTCCCTTCCTCATACAGAAAGTCCTGGACTTAAAACCATGACTTGATTCCCCAGATCTCAGTTGCTAAGCGAGGCATTCGTTAAGTGGCAACCTCTCTTGCCACTGTCGTTAAGCAGATCACCACAGTCATTAAGTTAGACCCACGATTGTTAAGTGAATCCGGCTTCCCCCGTTGGCTTGTCAGAAGGTCGCAAAAGACTCTGTGACCGTCATAAATAGGGGACTGTTGCCGAGCGGCTGAATCTTGGATCACATGACCCTGGGGCATAAGCGTGAAAAAACGGTCGCAAGTCCCCTTTTTTCCCAGCGCCGCTGTAACTTGGAATGGTCGCTAAATGGACCGTTGTAAGTCAAGGACTTCCCGTCATACTGTCAGAGAACTTAAAAAACCCCATTTCTGAATCTTCTGAACCAGATTGAAGTGCAGTCTGGAGTAAGATGGCTTTCCAAGAGGGAGGATCTTTGGGGAAGATGCATTGAGCCGAGGTGGCACAGTGGTTAAATGCAGCACTGCAGGCTACTTCAGCTGACTGCAGTTCTGCAGTTCGGCTGTTCAAATCTCACCGGCTCAGGGTTGACTCAGCCTTCCATCCTTCCGAGGTGGGTAAAATGAGGACCTGGATTGTTGTTGGGGGCAATATGCTGACTCTGTAAACCGCTTAGAGAGGGCTGAAAGCCCTATGAAGCGGTATATAAGTCTAACTGCTATTTTCCTCCTCCTTTTTTATCCTAGTCTTCATCATGGCTTGTAAGCCTCCTAGAGTTGATGTAGCCGTATAAATTCCCAAAATAAATTAACCAAATGAATCTGGCTTCCTCCCAAAATCTCTGAACTCGGGACAATCGGTTGGAATTTCTTTCAAAATTCCCCCAAAGCGGACAACTGCTTTGTGCACCAGGACGGCCGGCAGGCTGATTTTCCACAGCGTTTACTTAAGAGAGTAAAAAACAGCTGTTGTTTTGAGCAAGATATTTGGTTAGTTGATTCCCTCCTTTTTAAGGGGGTTTGCAAAGCAGCCACATCTGTCCGAAGGGTGGGGATTGGGGTGCGAATCCTAGGCATCTTTTCCCAAAAGAGATCTCAGCCTTTCCCTGGCGCGTGCTGGTCCCCAGGTTTTAAGGCTGCAGGCATGCAATCCTGGCTTGTCAAAGTGACCCTTTTTACACCTTAGATCAGGGGGGGTCTCCAAACTTGGTAGCTTTTAAGACTTGTGGGCTTCAATTCCCAGAATTCCCAGCTATGCTGGCTGGGGAATTCTGGGAGTTGAAGTCCACAAGCGTTAAAAGTTGCACTAGATAGATAGATAAACGAGAGTGATAAGATGTTAAATATTGGAAGTTTCCCCCATGGGCAGAAGGCAGGTTGGGCCTCCTGTTGATCTCAACCGATTACTTTAACGCAGGAGAGATCTCTAGGAAGTGTCAATGCACAAAAAGTTTTAAAAACTGGAGTTTCTTCCCCCTCCCTTTCTTTTTTCTTTTTTTAAAAAAAAAGCCGTAATACATTTCACTGACAACTAAAAAAACAAAAGTGAAATATATGAGGAAAAGTCTTAAATTTCCCCTTCCTCCTGAAAGGATGTACCGAAATTATTTTTACCACGTTGCCTGAGCAAGGCCTTAGAATATATTGTATGTTTAAGACTGTAGTAATTTTTTTAAGGAAAAGATACCTATTATTAGTTGATAGCCTAAAAATAATTGTAAATAGAACTTAAAAGGCGTTGTTAATAGGCTACAACAAGTTAATTCATGTTGCATTACTTTCCATTTATTTTATTGTTCGTTTTAACAGATTTTATTATTGCTTTCATATGTATATATATATATATACATGCACACGTACGTGCATGTATATATATATAAATATATAATCTTTAGTAACTAATGAATTTAATTTTTGAAGGAGAGTTAGAGAATGTTAAGATTTTTAAATACATGTATTCAACTCTTTTAGTTATCTTCTAAAAAAAAACAACAAGACTGAAGCGCATGCCAAGATAATAGAAAACAGAAAAATACAGTCCATAATTAGTTTGTATAGTTTACAGTTTAAGAACAAACGGAAGAATTAACTTTGTATGTAACTCCTTACAATGATAGATTCATTGTTAACTAATTATAATTAAGTTGTTGTTGCTATGGCAACAAAACTACAACATGGCTACCTTTGTATACATTATTTGTGAAATTTTCACATGTAAATTTAAAAAAAAAAAAAGTAATGTGTAACAGTATGGGTTTGTTTAAGGTACAATTCAAGACTGTCGGAGAAATATATGACTGAATATTTTTTAAAATCCCAAAGTCCCATGTGAACGCTGGATTTGTGTCTTCGATGTCACTTTTTCAGTCAAAAGTTTACAACACATGGATTTAGAGTCAGGTTTTATAGCTTGTAGAAATTGTTGCGTGGGTTGGGTTATTCCACAATATTTTTCCTCGGCGATGGAAATTAGAGAAAAGAGGGTTGCCATGGGGGTAGCATTCAAAGCGTTTAGTTCCATTTCCAAATACAGGGCGGGGCATAACCTTTTCCTAGGGGGTCACAGCAACACTTGTAATAACAACACAAATAATTCATACACCATTCGAAAGCCCATCAAAAACTGAGTTTATTGACATGATTTAATAGTCAGTATGACCACCATTAGCCCTTCAAACAGCATTCAAACGAGGTGGATAAGAACACAACAAATCTTCAAACAGTTCCGTTCGATTTTCCAGATTTTTCAACACAGTTTCCAAATTCATTCTCAAAGTTTCAACCGAAACAAGTTTAACATTTAATAGCTCATTCAATTCAGTTTTTTATGGGCTTTAAAATGAGGTGTCGCGGAAGTTGTAAACTGCTGTCGATCTTGCTGTGACCCCCTAGGAAAAGGTTATGCCCCGCCCTGTAGTAGATATTTTGGGAAACGAAATAACAGAATTCGGTCCGCAGATTCCCAGAAAAGTCCAAACGAAATCAAGGGAACGTTGTTGCATTCTGCAAAAAATTGAGACTTTTGCTTTCGGTTGGACTTGATATAATGACCGCAAAATCTGCACGGAATTGTGTAACCGTCTCCTTGATGTTTGTAAAAATCATCTGTCTTTTAAGAAAATGGTGTTCTAATCAGGACCAGGAAAGAAAGACAAATCTATATTTTTATTTATAAGCAGAAGGAGGAAGAGTTAGAATATTGTATGAGACACACACGCACGCACGCCCAAAAAAAGTACTGTGGAATAACTCTGTGACAGTGTTGAAGAAACCAATATGCTGCAGTTAAACTGATTCAGTTGGTGTACGAATGTGTGAGACATGTCTTTTTGCACTTATGTACATAGTCCACGAGAAGAAATCCTTGGAACTTATTTTGAATATATTAAAAAAAAAAAAAAAAGGTCTGTAATAATACAAGGTAAAAGTTTGTAAAAGAGAATTACTTAAGGCTTTGAAGAGGAAGAGATTTTTTTGCTATGAAACTTAACCTGAACGCCTGAAGTTGCTTTTGCTGTTCTCCGAGCTTCGTAGTTTTTGCCATATTAGTTTGTAATACAGCGAACTGGTGACTTCAACCTGCAGCTCAGAAGAAGATTCCATATGGGAAACAAAATACTTGACTTCAGAATCAGGGTCACCCACAAAGGTTACCCCAAGGGTTTCCTCTCGCCCCGAGAGAGAAGAGCCGGTTCCAAAGCTCAGCGTTCGTTCGTTGGTTCGTCCCAGAGTTTGAATAAACCAGAATGTGCCGCTGGATAGATCTGTCGGGCTCTATCCATGCTGCTCCGCCCTTAAATCCAAATTTTGTGGGTCTGGTTCACTTGACCCTCTCCAGTCTCCACTAAGGCTTCCCCAGCCCCAGGAGGCCCCATGCTGGCTGAGGGATTCTGGGAATTGAAGTCCACAAAGTCTTTAAAAAGTTGCCAAATTTGGAGAGCCCTGGCCAAGAGGATAGGAGTTCTCCTCCCAACCCCTCCGAGTTCCCGAGAATGGCTTTGAAGAGCCGAGGTGGCGCAGTGGTTAAATGCAGCACTGCAGGCCACTTCAGCTGACTGCAGTTCGGCGGTTCAAATCTCACCGGCTCAGGGTTGACTCAGCCTTCCATCCTTCCGAGGTGGGTGAAATGAGGACCCGGATTGTTGTTGGGGGCAATATGCTGACACTGTAAACCGCTTAGAGAGGGCTGAAAGCCCTATGAAGCGGTATATAAGTCTAACTGCTATTGCTTTGGCACAGAATGTGGAGGGGGTTGAGCCAGGTCCAGTCTTTAAGACAAGGGGGACCTGTGCGTAGGCTTGTGACAATCTTGGGAGAGATCGAGAATGTACAAGAAAATGTACCATTCGTTTCTTTCGGTGCGGGCGTGCACCATGTTATCTGGAAAGATGCACAGACGAGTGTGAACTGTGAGCTCAGATGCGTGTGCTAGCCAAAAAGGGATAGATCGCAATGGACTTTGTGCAGTTCTAAAATGAAAAAAGCACTCCAAATTAAGGGCAGAAAGAGAGAGAGAAATAAATCTGGGTCCACCTGAGATGTGAGATGAGGCTTTACGTGTGAGTTGGGTGGCTGTATAACCTAGTTTAATAAATAATAAAATAAATGAACGTGCCATGGACCCCCCACTGCCAGTGCCCAATATTAACCTCAGCACCAGGTTTTAAAAGGTCAAGAGACTTTGGCCAAGCTGGCCCTCCTCCAGTTGGGTTGACTTCCAACATTCAGGAGCAGAAACTGGGCTGGTTGAGAAGCAACGTAGAAGAGCTGAAGTGCCACCTAGTCAAGTTAAGGACACGCGTCTCCTTAAGGCCGCTTCCCCCCCCCCCAGCCAAAGACCCCTTTGAAGTCCCCCTCGGTTGGGGAAAGAGGTCTCTTTTGGGGGGTGGGTGCCCTTTGATTGTAAGTGGAGTGAGAGAAGCTCGACTCTAGTAGCCCCCTCCTCCAAAAGCAAGCCCAGGAAACCTTTGTTGGTGACCCACATGTCCTGTAATCAGAAGCTTCGTGCCTTCCAAAGAAGGCCACGCAGAATAAACCCCCAACCTATGCCAATAATGATTGAAATGTCAAA
Organism: Thamnophis sirtalis; assembly: GCF_051295495.1. Classification (NCBI taxonomy): domain Eukaryota; kingdom Metazoa; phylum Chordata; class Lepidosauria; order Squamata; family Natricidae; genus Thamnophis; species Thamnophis sirtalis. The sequence goes on along the minus strand of NW_028261393.1, from coordinate 55,159,977 downwards.
AAAAAAGTGGTTCTTTTTTTCCAAACACACGACAAGAGGGAAATCACCTGACGTAGATATTTACATGGTTTCAGGTCTTCGTTACTGTACACAGATGCTATTTGATGGTTGTGGAAGCCAAATAATTTTGTTGCCATGGCTCTTGGTATCCAGACAGCTGAGGGGACGACGTCTTCTCTTGCCTTCATATGGGGAGGGGAAAGCGGGGGGGGGGGGGGATATTCCCGTTCAATTGTGCTTCGTCTTGCAGCCACTGGGACCAAAAAAAAAAAAAATCTTCCAAAATTCAGAACGGCAAAACCAAACCTATTAACGTGACGAGGGTTGATTTTTATTTTTATTTTCCAAGGAAGGGCAGATTTCAGTGCAGAAATGTGAATTCTGCGGCAAATAAATCCATGATCTACAACCAGAATAAGCCAGGAAAAACCTCAATCTTTCTCCAGGTTTCAAATGCTTAATTCAGACTTTTGCACGGAATCAAGAAGGGGGAGGGATTCGGATCCTAAAGTCTTAATTTTTTTGTAATTATTTGGATTGATTTGACTTGGGTTTCCTTCCCCCCCCCTCAAAAAAACCCTTCCAATTTTGAAAATTTAAAAACACTAAAATGATTGTGTAAAAAATATAATCTTGCCAGGGACCAAAAGGAGACTCGGTAGAAAATCAGTTGATTCGTTTTCAATCTGGTTCCATCGTGATGCAAATCCAGATTAGTTCCAATCTTGTTAAATTCAAGGCCACCGAGAAGAGATCATTCCCTCAGTTGTTACGGATGGAATATATGCTTTGATGTTTTTATTTTTTATTTTTCCTTTTCGCCACATTTATATTGCTAGCGTGCTTGTTTGTGCTTTCTAGAAAACATTGCATAATGCAACTCATTTTACTCTGTTACTTCTATATTGTTATTGTTTATTTTATTTTTTTCCTTCCCGGATCTTTTAATAAAGTGTATAAAATTCTCTCTGTATGTTTTTTACGAACCTATATCAACACATTTAATAAATAGGACTTTACTTTTTCAGTGTCTGGTTGATTAGTCACAACCTCGAAATGGCTGTTGCATCGTTTTAACATTGTGGAAACTTTTTTTTTTTTTAAGGAAAGATTAAAGCTGTTTGGCAATTGCCATGTAGATTAAATAGGAGAACTAAGCTCCATTACTCCTCTATATGAAGGGAAGAAAAAATATTTATTATCCGAGGCTTTGGCTTTTAAGATGATACATTTTATTTTCTAAATTTTAACTGGCTTCTTTCTTTCGTTTTAATTGCATAAATGGAAAAAGGAAAGAATTTTCAGCCTATTAAATTTCAGTGGGATGTGACAGCAAAGAGAGATCTATTAGCTGATGTGCTTTGATATCCATCTGCCAAAGAGAAAAACCGTCCCTTGTTGTCCTTCACGTACAAATTAGATTTTGAGATAGTGATATTATTTGTGTGCAAAGCCCAGCTCTGAATAAAAAGTCTTCCAATCAAGTTAATTGGCCTGCTCTAACCACCCACTTCTAAACCTTTTTTTTTAATTTTTTTGGCTAAAAGGTCGCTGTAACCATATTGCACATTGAACAAAAATGCAAGGACACGGGGGTAGATGCGTATCTTCTTCACTTGACACATAAAACAGCGTTTTCTCTCCGGAAGATTTCCATTGAAAAAGATTTATCAAGCCCTAGTTGAGAGCTTTCATTGAGGAAAACCAAGACAAAGGCTGCCCCTGAAGAGTGTTCGGAGACTACAATTGGTCCAGAATGCAGCCGCGCGAGCGATAACTGGGTGTACCGAGATACACCCATGTTACACCCATCCTCCGCGAGCTGCACTGACTCCCCATTGGTCTCCGAACGCGCTTCAAGGTGCTGGTTATCACCTTTAAAGCCCTACATGGCTTAGGACCTGGATATCTACGGGACCGTCTTCTACCACATACCTCCCAGCGTCCGATAAGATCACACAGGATGGGCCTTCTCCGGGTGCCGTCGACTAGACAATGTCGTCTGGCGGCTCCTCGGAGGAGGACCTCTGTAGCTGCCCCAGCCCTTTGGAATGATCTACCCCCAGAGATCCGGATCCTCCCCACTCTGTCAGCCTTCCGAAAGGCTACTAAAACCTGGCTGTTCCGGCAGGCCTGGGGCTGTTGACCTCATGAACGAGGTCCAGCCCCACTAAGGTTGAGTGTATCATGTGCCTTTTAATTTGTTCTCTCTCTATTTTAAATTTTTTAGTATTTTTTAGAATTGTTGTATGAAAGCCGCCCGGAGTCCTTCGGGATTGGGCGGCATACAAATTTATTAAATCTTGAAATAGCAACATAAACTCTCCCAAGTAAATAGAGCAAGAAAAGAAGAATAAAGTGAGGCTGGAAGAATTTGAAGAGTAAAATCCTTGGAACTGTTGACAGAAATATGCTGCCTATTTTGGAAAGTCCGTCTGGACACTTTCAGATTGAAAGCTCCCCTAGAATCTTTCAATTTGTTGGTCTTAAACAAAAGGGAGTTTTCGATTTTGTTTTTTAATTTTTCAACCGAAGCATCTGCAGGACTTTGGAAATAACGCAGAATCAGCTACTGCAGCATAATAGTGTCTGGCTCCGATTTCTGAATTGTGCAACCAGAAAGTTACTGCACCAGTGGTTCCAGAAAAAAAATACTTCTAGTGCTGGCATTTTTCCTCCCAACGCCCTGGGAAAAGCAGCAGAGAAAACGCACCGTCATCTGCTTTCCTCTGGGCTGGAGAAAAAGCTTCCCATTAATTGATCTGCAGAACTCTTCTTGGAGGTGAATCTGGCAAATGCAGGCTAAAATCATAACCCCAAAATTGAATTAAAATGCCGAAGTGCATCCTCGTGATTTACCTGGCTCTTGGTCCTTCACGGCCAAGTAGAGTTAGAGGCACCAGAGAAAACAGGATTATTATTGAAGAGCCGAGGTGGCACAGTGGTTAGGGTGCAGTACTGCAGGCCACTTCAGCTGACTGCTATCTGCAGTTCAGCGGTTCTAATCTCACCGGCTCAAGGTTGACTCAGCCTTCCATCCTTCCGAGGTGGGTGAAATGAGGACCCAGACTGTGGGGGCAATATATGCTGACTCTGTAAACCACTTAGAGAGGGCTGAAAGCCCTATGAAGCGGTATATAAGTCTAACTGCTATTGCTATTGCTATTATATTTTAGAGGAGGTTGCTGGAGATGGAAAGGAGATTTAAATGTCTAATTCCCTGACAGTATCACAGGACAATTCATTGTCTCCCTCCCTTAGGCTCATTGGGATTTTTTGAGAGTTTCACACCTGCAAAGGTAGGCTTTGCCTTGCCTGCCCTTTTCCCTATCTTCATTGTTGAATGGCCAGCAAGCAATAGCAATAGCAGTTAGACTTATATACTGCTTCATAGGGCTTTCAGCCCTCTCTAAGCGGTTTACAGAGTCAGCATATTGCCCCCAACAACAATCCGGCTCCTCATTTTTACCCACCTCGGAAGGATGGAAGGCTGAGTCAACCTTGAGCCGGTGAGATTAGAACCGCTGAACTGCAGATAACAGTCAGCTGAAGTAGCCTGCAGTACTGCACTCTAACCACTGTGCCACCTTGGCTCTAAGTTCCAAAGTTCTGTAGAAGTTCTCCCAGTATAGGGCTGCTCGGTAAAAATTTGATTTGATTTGATTTTAACTTTATTTGTATGCCGCCCTTTTCCCTGGGGGGACTCAGGGCGGCTCACAATTCAAGGGGAGGGGAAGTACAAAACAAGTTATACACATAAAGACAATACATCGTTAAAACTCACAACAGTCGTACTATTCGGGTGGGGTTGAAGTCTTTAGCCCCAGGCCTGTTGGGACAGCCAGGTTTTAAGGGCTACGCGGAAGGTCTGAAGGGTGGTGAGGGTACGAATCTCCACGGGGAGTTCGTTCCAGAGGGTCGGAGCAGCCACCGAGAAGGCTCTCCTCCGGGTAGTTGCCATTCGACATTGACCGGCTGATGGAATTCGGAGGAGGCCTAGTCTGTGGGATCTTATTGGCCTAGTGGAGGTAATTGGCAGTGAGCGGTCTCTCAAGTAATTTTTGCCTCTCAAGGCAAAAATTGCTTGCCGCCTCTCTTGCATTGAGCCAAGACTGGAAAATGGCAGGAATAAAAGCCAAGCCAACTTTGCCAGGATGGCTGCTGCCTACCCTAATTTGCCTTGGCAAGGGAACATTTTTGCTCAGGGTGGATGGGAAGGCCCAACAGGATGGGGGAAAGTCACAAACTGCAACCTATATTTTTTTAACCTCTTGGAAATCTTGCGTGGCCCAGTCTGCCCGCAGAGTTGCAAAGATGGCATCTCCCTTGGCACAGCTGCTTGGGAGTTGTTGAGAGATCTTGGAACCAGCCTGGTCCTGAAGACGGGAGAAGACGAGCCGCCATGGTTCACGCCAGAAATACCCATCATTCTTGGGTTGCAGTGGAGTGGAATTGTCGGTTGATTCCACGTTCACGTCAGTATCTCTCCTTTCGGAGACAGTGGTTGGTTGATCTGATTTGGACCAACCAGTGGCTGAATCAAACCACGTCTAGGCACCTGTTCTGATCCCCCCCCTCCTCCGTCCAGGAACGAAAGCCGAGACAAACGTAAATGAGAATGTTTTTTAATCAGTCCAGACTCTCGTTGGCTGAGAGCCACATAAACAAAGAGATAAGCACTCTGGCATCAAGTCCTACAAACCTTGGCAGCAATGCAAACAAACTCGGGCAGCAATCCAGCCTGCCAAGTTCGTTTCTCTTTAGTCCCAAGCGTTGACTTCTGCAAGAAGGGCGTGGCACAAGCAGTCTCTTTTATAATCAGGAGAGGATCTTAATGAGCATCAGCTGAGCGTAATTACCTCCTGTAATTACGTAGTTGTTCTTGACGCCAAGTAGCCCTTCGACGGCGTGCATCCCGGAACAACTCACAGGTGGTTTCTGGATCACTCTCTCTTGTCTCCTCCCCACTGATCCAAGGCTCCGGCGCCACCTGGTGACCAACCAGTCTCTCTGCGCCCTGCTCGGAGTCGGAACCCTGTCCAGGGTCCTCCACATCCTCCAGGGCCGACTCATAAGACCCCTCGCTGTCGGAGTCGTGGCAGCTCCAACGGCTTCTGCCAGGCCACAACGGGCACCCAAGGCTGGAGACTCCTCCGAGGATTGACCCGTGGAATCGAGGTCGGTCGGAGTTTATCTGTTTCTGTTTTGGGGTTTGGCCACTGACCATGCCTTCTCTGCCAGCAGGGCTCAGTTACAAGAAATCCTATAAGCTCCCTGCATTCGTGCGTTATTTAAACTCTCTGCTGTGTCAGGATTTGGCAGGCTGCAACATGGAAGGTGTCGTTTTCAATTAACGTGACCTCCCAAGGCAGGGAACTGAACAGCAACTGCTTACAAACCACAAGGCCCCCGGCCATACTCGGAAGGGTTTAAGGGAAAGTCTTGCAAAATTGGCTGGGTCAGGAAACCTCCCCATGTCATTCTCTGGGGAGGGGTCCTTTCTGAGCAATACCTGCCCCCCACCCTTTTAGGCTCCCAAAGTTTGTTTGTTTGTTTGTTTATTATATTTATATGCCGCCCTTTCCCCCCCCCCCGAAGGGGACTCAGGGCGGCTCACAACTCAAACCAGGGAAGGGGGATACAGACAAAAAATTAAAAAAAACGACACGTAACAATGCATAATTTAAAACACACAACAGTCATACCATTCGAGACGGGGGCAACAGCTCTTTAGTTGATCCCACACAAGTGGGATCTTGTGTGCGGTGGCCTCAGCCAGAGGCCCCTGAAGTAGATTTTTTCCCCCCCCCCCGTAGGACAAAAGAGGGAAATTGAGAACAATTCTTTTGCTAAGCAAAGCCGAGAAACAGCTGGGACTCGGGATTTAGCATTATTCAGGTAGGAAGGATTTCGCAACCGCGTCTCTCGTAAACTTGTTCCGCCTGTTTCACCGCTTTACGGGGAATCTGCAAGCCCGACCTGCTTAGCTTAGGATTCCCTGTGATGGGAGATTTGTAGAAAAGGCATCCGATCGATCGATCGATGCCGTGACTAGGTGGTTAAATGTAATTGGGAGAACTCCAGAGTGTCCCTAATGAAGAGGCAACGTGAACATAATTCAATCTAGAAATCAGCCCATTTGGCCGCTGGGATTAGGAGATTTGGGTTTGAGGAGTGGCCAAATTCGATTTGAACGGCCTTCTAAACAAAAATCTGCCTTGGTCTTGACCCCGGGGGCTGCTTCATCCTTCCCTTAGTACAGTGTTTCTCAACCTTGGCAACTTGAAGATGTCCGGACTTCAACTCCCAGAATTCCCCAGCCAGCGAATTCGCTGGCTGGGGAATTCTGGGAGTTGAAGTCCGGACATCTTCAAGTTGCCAAGGTTGAGAAACACTGCCCTAGTAGGAAAGACTCTTGGAGGGGAAAAAAAACGTTCCCTTCCCTCTACAAAGAAGTCCCTCCGCCTGTGAGCTGGGCGGGTGACTCTGCTCTGAGTAATGCCAGCCACTCCCTGCTAAAAATGGATCCATCCACACCCTGCGAGACTCTCTTGCCAGCCAGCCATTCTCTTTTGACAAGCTGATGGATGCTGTTGCAAAGGGAGGAGGGGGGTGTTTGTGTGTGTTTGCAGCTGCACTTTGCACAGCGGTGCCCCCAAAGGGGGGGGGGGAAATGCCTGCTTTTTATATTATTATTTTATTAATTTCATATATGCATTCACAATTATATGATCTCATATCTGTTCTTAATAATATGTATTTATAACAATTTTTCCCCTACAGTTGACAATATACTTGAAATTACTTTCTTACCATGCCATAACTCCATCTTATCTTACAACATTCCTACTTCTTCTTCCTTCCTTCCCTCCTTCCTTCCCTCCTTTCTTCTCTCCTACTCTCCTTCCTTCCCTCCTTCCTTCCCTCCCTCCTTCCCTCCCCCTTTATCTCCTTCTCTCCTTCCCTCCTCCTTCCCTCCTTCCTTCCCTCCTTTCTTCTCTCCTCCTCTCCTTCCTTTCCTCCTACCTTCCCTCTTCCTTCTCTCCTACATTCCCTCCTTCCTTCCCTCCTTTCTTCCCTCCTTTCTTCTCTCCTTCCTTCCCTCCTTCCTTCCCTCCTTTCTTCTCTCCTACTCACCTTCCCTCCCCCTTTCTTCTCTCCTTCCCTCCTCCTTCCCTGCTTCCTTCCCTCCTTCCTTCCCTCCTTTCTTCTCTCCTACTCTCCTTCCCTCCCCCTTTCTTCTCTCCTTCTCTCCTTCCCTCCTCCTTCCCTGCTTCCTTCCCTCCTTCCTTCCCTCCTTTCTTCTCTCCTCCTCTCCTTCCTTTCCCCTTTCCTTTCCTCCTACCTTCCCCCCTTCCTTCTCTCCTACATTCCCTCCTTCCTTCCCTCCTTCTCTTCTCTCCTTCCTTCCCTCCTTCCTTCCCTCCTTTCTTCTCTCCTACTCTCCTTCCTTCCCTCCTTCCTTCCCTCCCTCCTTCCCTCCTTCCCTGCTTCCTTCCCTCCTTCCTTCCCTCCTTTCTTCTCTCCTTTCTTCTCTCCTCCTCTCCTTCCTTTCCCCCTTCCTTTCCTCCTACCTTCCCCCCTTCCTTCTCTCCTACATTCCCTCCTTCCTTCCCTCCTTCCTTCCCTCCCTCCTTCCCTCCTTCCCTGCTTCCTTCCCTCCTTCCTTCCCTCCTTTCTTCTCTCCTTTCTTCTCTCCTCCTCTCCTTCCTTTCCCCCTTCCTTTCCTCCTACCTTCCCCCCTTCCTTCTCTCCTACATTCCCTCCTTCCTTCCCTCCTTTCTTCTCTCCTTCTCTCCTTCCTTCCCTCCTTCCTTCCTTCCCTCCTTTCTTCTCTCCTTCCTTCCCTCCTTCCTTCCCTCCTTGCTTCCCTCCCTCCTTCCTTCCCTCCTTTCTTCCCTCCTTTCTTCTCTCCTTCCTTCCCTCCTTCCTTCCCTCCTTTCTTCTCTCCTACTCACCTTCCCTCCCCCTTTCTTCTCTCCTTCCCTCCTCCTTCCCTGCTTCCTTCCCTCCTTCCTTCCCTCCTTTCTTCTCTCCTACTCTCCTTCCCTCCCCCTTTCTTCTCTCCTTCTCTCCTTCCCTCCTCCTTCCCTGCTTCCTTCCCTCCTTCCTTCCCTCCTTTCTTCTCTCCTCCTCTCCTTCCTTTCCCCCTTCCTTTCCTCCTACCTTCCCCCCTTCCTTCTCTCCTACATTCCCTCCTTCCTTCCCTCCTTTCTTCTCTCCTTCTCTCCTTCCTTCCCTCCTTCCTTCCCTCCTTTCTTCTCTCCTTCCTTCCCTCCTTCCTTCCCTCCTTGCTTCCCTCCCTCCTTCCTTCCCTCCTTCCTTCCCCCTTTCTTCTCTTTCTTCTCTCCTTCCTTCTGCCTGCTTTTAGTCCCAACTGTGGGGCAGAGGTTGGAGACAAACAATACATGACCCCTAACATCCGCAATTTGGTCACCCGGCTTCCAAAATTAACTCCCAAGCCTGTACTGGAGTTCTGCAGAGCAGCCTCGTCTGCTTCGCCGCTGCTGGCCTAGCTAAGCCGTCATTAAGAGGGTGAACTGAAGTGACCCCCGCAATCTGTTAGCATAACCTTTCCTCTCTCTCTCTCTCGGAAGCGCTCTTTCCTCTTGCCCTCCCTCCCCTCCTCAACTTCGCTGGTCACTATCATTCATGTTTGCGTCAGGGCTAAAATTACACGCTAAGCTTGTCCAGATGGGATTCTGGACAGCGTTTCCTCGGCTATCCTGGAAGCTTATTTCTCCTCCCGCTAATGTCCTCGCTGTACATGCTGCACGCTCCGTTGGTGGATGTTGGACAGAACAATATTTTGGCCAAAATATCTCCAGGAGTTGAGCAAAGGGACCAAGTCCCCCGTAAGGAAAAATTAGGCATGATTTGAGTTGCACACAGCTACTAAGATAAACACCCTATGTGTTTTCGTGCAGAACAACACAAGACTCTTAAATTTCAATGCTGTTAAATGAAGCGGTGAATCTTGCTGCGTTTCCTTGTTCCTACTGGAATTCTTGTGCTAAAGCAGACGTAAAGTGAGATTTGGACATTAAGTGTGAAACCTACTGGGTCAGGCTGGACAGCCTCTTAGAGCCCTTTTACTTCTATATTAAAAGCCACATAAACAGAGTTGGAGCTTGCAAAAGAAACAGGAAGCCAGTGCCTAAAAGAGCCGAGGTGGCGCAGTGGTTAAATGCAGCACTGCAGGCTACTGCTAGATCAGGAGTTCAGCGGTTCAAATCTCACCGGCTCAGGGTTGACTCAGCCTTCCATCCTTCCAAGGTGGGTAAAATGAGGACCCAGATTGTTGTTGGGGGCAATATGCTGACTCTGTAAACCGCTTAGAGAGGGCTGAAAGCCCTATGAAGCGGTATATAAGTCTACTGCTATTGCTATTGCTAACCACAAGATGTCTCTATGTCAAAACCCATGTCAAAAGTCCTAGGTTCAATTAAAGTTCGTTAATTACAGGTACTCCATAAACAAAAGAAGTAAGATCCCATCTCCTTATAAGGCTTTCTCTTTCTCAAGGTAACCACTAAGAAATGTGTTAAGTATTTCCGTGTTGCAATGCTTTTGGGAATGTATAAGAACGTGTGCTTCGATAATGAAGATTGTTCAGAACTTGCAATGCTAAGCCATGGGCTAGCTTTTCTGAACCTGGCTGCCAAATAAACTTTTCCTGTATCCTGAGAAGTCTAACGCCTGTCATTTTCTGCAACGGTGCCTTTTGTAAATGTATTTATAACACATACCAGTGAATCACTTGTGCCATTTCTACTTTGGAAAGGAAGATCCGGTGACATTCAAGGAGTCCCATCAACGATGCAATGGTAATAAGCTTATTGCAGTAATTTACAAAGACCCCTATGGTCCTGTCCTGCCTAAAGCAGTTTTTAAGCATTATTTCGGAGGGTGTATGTGAAAGCAGAGACTTTTCTTCCCACCAAGTAACAAAAGAGGTTTATTACGCCGTTAAGAACAAAGCTGACAGCCCAAACTAGAAGGGAGGGGGAAAAAGTCACGTATTTTCATAATCCTACCCCCACCCCCCACCCCAGCTTAACAAGGAATCTGGTCAGAGGCATTTAAGGTCATCATGGCGGCAAATCTTTAGGCCAGAATGCTCAGAAGGAAACAGTGGGTTGACCCAAGTAGGAAGCAGGATTATTGGCTGTGTTTATTGTCGTGACCATTAAAAAAAAGTGGGAGGGGGGGAATAAAAATGTAATAATAATAACAACAACATAAAGTGGAAAAAGCTATCAAAAATGAGAAGGTGAAGATCTTGTGGGACTTTCGAATACAAACGGATCGTCATTTGGAGCACAACATGCCAGATATGGTTGTAGAGGGCCAAAGTGTACAGTTTATTGATATCGCTGGAGATGCCAGAGTCGAAAAAGAACTAGGAAAGATCGCAAACTGGCCATCGAAGCTACACGGCTATGGATGAAGCATGGAACAGTGATACCCATTGTCATCGGGGCACTTGGCACCATGTCCAAGAATTTTACAAGATACACCCACAAATTGCAGCTTCCTGCAATAACATCAGCGGAACTGCAAAAAACTGCGCTACTCGGAACATCTTATTTTTTAAGAAGGTCCTTGGTTGATACTTAGGACGCTGGCAGCAAACCGTATCAACCATTAGCACCAGTCACTGGTATTTGTGATGCGTTTTTGAATGTTCAGTGGGCTGAGTTTCATGTTTAATAAATAAAGTATATAATAATAACAATAGCAATAACAATACAGCTTATAGCAGGCCAGTTGGAAAGAGAAACACAGGCAGGGAGCAAGGTGAAGTGGATTTTCAAGAGCAGCCGCTCCGAGTCCATTGTTGTTGGGTCGTTTTAAAGCCCTCCAAGGGGCACCCCAGTCCCAGGATGTGCTGCTGCCTTGTGGGGCCATTGGAGAATCGCTGAGGGGAGCCTTCACCCACCCCCCCCCATATGGTTTATGGCAGAGGGGTCCAGCCACTGGTTCAGGTTCAGCCTGACTCGTTTCCCTCCTGGGAAGATCTGTGGTGTTTCCCACTTGTGGAAAGGGCAGGAAAGGGCCAGCGATGTGGAGGAAAAGAAAGGGGATTGGGGTGGGGGACTCTCCATGCAACGGCAAGGCTCCATTGTGGGCAAGGCTTATGGGTCTAGAGCAGGGGGTCCCCAAACTTGGCCACTTTAAGACTTGTGGACTTCAACTCCCAGAATTCCCCAGCCAGCTCAGTTCTGGGAGTTGAAGTCCACAATTCTTAGTGGCCAAGTTTGGGGACCCCTTGCTCTAGAGCAGTGGTTCCCAAACTTGGCAACTTTAAGACTTGTGGACTTCAACTCCCAGAATTCTCCAGCTAGCTCTTCTGGCTGGAGAATTCTGGGAGTTGAAGTCCACAAGTCTTAAAGTTGCCAAGTTTGGGAACCACTGCTCTAGAGGATTGCCCTGGGATCTCCTCGTGGTCTCCCATCCCGGAGATGGCACACCTCAGCCTTCCAGCATTCCTCCTGATTTATTTATGTATTTATTATATATTTATTATGTATTTATTTATTTATTGCCCTTTTCTGGGCCTGCGAGGAGCTCTTTTCCCCGCCAGCCAGGGCGTCGCTTCTCCTCCAACGAGGCCGCCCGGAGATGACAAGCTGGGCTCAGCTGAGCGCGGCTCTTCCGCCTCGTGTTACATTTTTTAGCTTCCCCTCCGCCCGTTTTCCTCTGAGTGACATCCCCCCCCCCACAAAGCATTTCCGGGAGAAATCGAGACAGCCGCTCTGGCCGCTGCTTCTCTATGTTTGTGGAAGGCGTCGCTCTGTGCCCATCCCTCCTTTTTTTTTCCCCCCCACCCCTCCGCCTCGACTTCCTTTCATCGGAAGCTCTTCGACTCCACCCCCGGAAGGAGCGGCCGCCTTCTCGCCTCTCTAAGCCCCGCCCCGACGGCAAGCGAAAGCCTTTTTGTTCAGGCCGCGGGCCATCGAGAGGCATTCCAGGCGGAGGGAGGGCTAGAGCGGCCCCGCGGGCCGGCAGGGGCGCAGGCGCGGCGCGCTCCTTCCGATGGGGCTGCCCCCTTCCGGCGCTCCTCCCCGCGCCCGGAAGTGGCGTCATCAGCGCCGCTGCCGCACTCTTCCGCGCGGGCGGTTCCCCAGGCCGGCCATGGAGTGAGGCGGCGGCTGAGGCGGCGGAGGCGGCGGCCGGGCCTGGGGGTCGGGGCGAGGGCGGGCGAGGGACAGAGGCCAGGCCAGGGCGGCGCGGGAGGTAGGCCCGTGGAGCCCGCCGTGGCCGCCGCCGTCGTGGCCGCCGGGGGGCCATGAGGGAGTACAAGGTGGTGGTGCTGGGCAGCGGCGGGGTGGGCAAGTCGGCGCTGACGGTGCAGTTCGTGACGGGCACCTTCATCGAGAAGTACGACCCCACCATCGAGGACTTCTACCGCAAGGAGATCGAGGTGGACTGCTCGCCCTCCGTGCTGGAGATCCTGGACACGGCCGGCACCGAGCAGTTCGCCTCCATGCGCGACCTCTACATCAAGAACGGCCAGGGCTTCATCCTGGTCTACAGCCTGGTCAACCAGCAGTCCTTCCAGGTGAGGGAGGGGGGAGGGGAGGGGAGGGAGGAGGCCCAGCCCCCCCCCTCACGCACAACACACACACACACACCTCGCACACTACACACACACACACACAGGGCGGGGAGGGGCTGCTGGGCCTGCCCAGCCCTCCTTGAACGGACCCTCCCCACTGCTTTCTTTCCCCCCGCCCCCCGCCCTACATACACACAATATACACCTCTCACACAATACACACACACACTTCACACAGTACACACAGACACAGGGCGGGGAGGGGCTGCTGGGCCTCCCCAGCCCTCCTTGAATGGGGAAAGACCTTCCCCACTGCTCTCTTCCCCCCCCCCCCCACACACACAGGCAACACACACCTCTCACACACCCACACCGGGCAGGGGGAGGGGGCTGCTGGGCCGTCCTGGGGGCAGGATGTGGTGGGGGGAGGCTCAGCCTACCTTGGACAGGAAAAGACACACACACACCCCAAGTCTTTTCCCTCCCCCCACCACCAGAGGCCCAAGTGGGACAGGCTGGGTCCGCTTGGGGGCCTGGGAAGACGAAGCCTGCCCTCCCGCTCCTGGGGATTTGGGCCTGAGGCCTCTCGCCTGGCCCTGCCAAAAGCAGCCGGGGAGCCTCCCAGCACCAGCACCGTCTGCTCCACTCCTCCTTCAGCCAGTTCCTTTGGAGGGTTCTTAGCTTCCACAAAAGGAGCCAGGAGAAGCCGCAAGAGCTGCAGCTGGATGGACCCCCCTCCGCCTTAGACTTGGAGGAGAGGCTCCAGCCTCTGGGACCCCTTGGGCCTCAGGGGAGGGGGTGGGTGGGAAAGGCCCCTGACCGCTTCTTGAGGCCCCCACCAAGATAGGGTGGGGTGCCAAACCCCAAGTTCCAACCTTGCAGGTCAGAGCAGCCTCCCTTCTCTTTCAGCCCTGGTGATCCTATTGCTTTAAACCGGTTTCTTTTGGATAGTAGGATATATATTTTTTTCTTTTTGAGATAGAACTGATGACATTCCCCAGCTGAGTCATGAAACATCTGCAAGAAAGGCACCGAGGTCCCTGCAGTTGAACCCTGAGCTACAAATATTCTCTTCTACTAGAATATTTTATAGTAAAAAGCCTACGGTGGGGGTGGGGAACCCCATGCTCTTTGGCCCAGTGTGTTGGCATTGCAGACATAGTGAAGCCCACCCCATCCACACACACACCCCGGTTTGTTCTGGCACAGCCCCTCGAATTTTGGAGAGCATTCACCCGTTTTTCCCTTCTTTCCCAGGACATCAAGCCGATGAGGGACCAAATAGTCCGCGTGAAGCGATACGAAAAAGTTCCTCTCATCCTGGTGGGGAATAAAGTTGACCTGGAATCGGAGAGGGAGGTTTTGTCAGCGGAAGGCCGAGCTCTGGCCCAGGAGTGGGGCTGCCCCTTCATGGAGACCTCTGCCAAGAGCAAGACCATGGTGGATGAACTCTTTGCCGAGATTGTGCGACAAATGAACTATGCATCCCTGCCGGAAAAGCAAGAGCAGTGTTGTACAACTTGTGTTGTCCAGTGAGGGAGAAAGCAAACTCTCCATCATGGCCATGCAGAGCAGGTAGGTGCCTCCTCTCCTCCCTCCCTCCCTCCTCCCCCAAATAGCCTCTGGGTGAGGGATGGGGCTGTTCCTTGCAGCAATGCCATTGTGAAAGAGAAGAGCAGCCCTTTGGCTCCCTGGCTAAGTCGGTGGATGATGGGTGCTGCGCTTGGGTTCCTTTTGAGCAGCATACAGAGCCAGAATTTTTCAGTTTAACTTTGCTGGACGCCCCCAAAACACATCAGCCTTTTTGCGAGTTGGCTGTGATTGAGCTGGTAGCCCCCCCTCCACCCCCCTCTCTCTCTCGAGTTCTTGGATTTTTCTTCCACCCTGTTTCCAAAATAACCGGAAGCCAGGATCAGCTGCCTTGCAGTACTCGGTCCCAACAAACATGGTTTGCCAAGTAGCAGGGCAAACAGTTAAACTCAACACGTAACGCTCACAAACCATCTTCTCCAGTCTTTGGCAAAGAAAGTGCCATCGTGAGATAATAAGGGGGCTTTCTATTAGAATCAGAATAGAGCCGGAAGGGACCTTGGAGTTCTTCTAGTCCAGCCTTCTGCTTCAGGCAAGAGTCCCCTATATACCATCTCAGACAATTGACTGTCTAATCCAGGGCTGTCCAAACTTGGGAACTTTAAGATTTGTGGACTTCAACTCCCAGAATTCCCCAGCCAGCCATACATGGCTGGCTGGGGAATTCTGGGAGTTGAAGTCCACAAGTCTTAAAGTTCCCAAGTTTATAGACCTCTGATGCAAGTGGAGAGATTGCAGAGGAAGGGATTACAAGAGAGTAAGTTATGCAGGCTGGGGAATTCTGGGAGTTGACGCCCACAAGTCTTAAAATTCCCAAGTTTGAATACCTCTGATGTAAGTGGAGAGATTGCAGAGGAAGGGATTACAAGAGAGTAAGTTATGCAGGCTGGGGAATTCTGGGAGTTGACGCCCACAAGTCTTAAAATTCCCAAGTTTGAATACCTCTGATGTAAGTGGAGAGATTGCAGAGGAAGGGATTACAAGAGAGTAAGTTATGCAGGCTGGGGAATTCTGGGAGTTGACGCCCACAAGTCTTAAAATTCCTAAGTTTGAATACCTCTGATCTAAGTGGAGAGATTGCAGAGGAAGGGATTACAAGAGAGTAAGTTATGCAGGCTGGGGAATTCTGGGAGTTGACGCCCACAAGTCTTATAGTTCCCAAGTTTGGACATCCCTGGTCTAGTCTCTTCTTAAAAACCTCCATTGATGGAGATCCACAACTCTGAAGGCAACTTCTGTTTCAGTGATTCATTATTAGCCACCTCTTATTCGGAATTCTTACTCTTGCTCGACAATTTGATGAAATGCAAACTCCACTAGCTTTATTCTAAGTCAGGGTTTCTCAACCTTGGTAACTTGAAGATGTCCGGACTTCAACTCCCAGAATTCCCCAGCCAGCAAATGCTGGCTGGGGAATTCTGGGAGTTGAAGTCCGGACATCTTCAAGTTGCCAAGGTTGAGAAACACTGTTCTAAGTATTTACTATCTGCCGTGCATCTTTTATAGGCCTGCTATAGTTGATCCTTCCCTGGCTCCTTGTGAATAAATGTTGATTATTATTTTTTTTCTTGCAAGGGCAATTTTCTCCTGCACGCTATTCTGAAACATGCAAATCGCTCTGTTTGAAGAAGGGGGAAAGCTTAACGGCTGAGTGGTAACGCCCGCGCCTTAACCCGAAGCGGCCTCTTAGCTCTAACGGAGAGGGGGAGGTTGTGAAAGTGTGGTCATGTGTCAGCTGCCCTTGAATTTTCCAGGGACTGAAGACATGATCAGCAAAAGAAGTCATGTTGCAACCCACACGGGTTGCACGAAGCGAAATAAAACAGAAGTAATGAATTTTTTCTTTCCAAATTATCTGCAACCAAAGAGAGAGAGAGAGAGAGAGGCTGAATAGCTTCCATCTCATCTTTCTCCCCATTCCTGTAGTCTCTTTTACTGCCCTCTTTTGAAATATCTGTGAGACAAAGGTCACCTTTCCTCAGTCGCCAAGGTATTTTAACATACATATAATATAGTCCACAAACATGTTTTGAGTATTCAATAGTATAGCAATTATTTTTGCCATTAAGCCTCTTCAATTTTTATTTGCTCTTCTGCTTTCCATACACCGTATTGTAGCCTATTTCGTCTTTCAGCTCTCCTCCTTTTCTCCTCCCTACCTTCTTCTTCCCTCTCTCTTTTCTCTACTTTCCCTTGCTCTCTCCCTCTCCTCTCTTTCCACACCTTCCCTCTCTCCTATCTCCTTTCTCCCCCTTTCCCTCTCTTTATCTCCCTTCCATTCTCTATTTTACGTGGTGTATTTCCACCTTTTAGCAAACCCCATTTAATATCAATGGAAGTGATAATTATATTCCCAAGGAAAGAAGCAGAGAAAAATGTTTTCCATATTGCTAGTTTTTCTTTAAAACAACCCCTTCCCGTAATAGATTTAGTCACAAGCTTTCTCCCCCATCCCTTCCTCCCCAGCTGCATTGCGTAAGAAATCTGGTTTGGGGGGAGAGTCTACTGGATTTAACTTTTGGGGGGCATTGGCACTGCTACTTCTCTCTGCATTTTTATAAAGCAGGGTGTTTGTGTGGCTTGGGATGAGTCTCTCACAGATCCCCTGGAAAAGCTGCAAAAAAATTAATCTGCAGGTCAAAAATAAAACTCTTTTTGGGGTGACGGGAAAACGGACCTTCGTACCGTCAAAACGGTGATGCCGTCAAAACAGCTTCCTTGTGCGCCCTGGGAGGACCTGGGGCTCCTTGACAAGATTTCTTTCTCTTCCTTACAGATAAAACTCAGAGGAAATTTGCACAGATGCTGCATTGGAGGACTCTTTTTAAGCCCAGGTTGCCGAACTGACCCTTCCTTAACCTGGTCTCGGTCTTCAGAGCACGTTTTTCCAGGCCTCCGTTGTGAAACAGGCAAGGGAGCAGCTGGGGAGAGGCCCGAGCCCTGCTACAAACACTTAGCATGTTTACCATTTGATTTGGGAATCTGTTCTTGATCTCTTGGGGTGTTTTTTTTTTTAAATAGCTTTCTAAGTTCCTATTAATGGCTAATATGCAAAAAGTTCATTTTAAACTATTTTATTTCTTTAATTGATTTCTAAATCTTGTATTTATTAAACTTTAAACTCAGTATTACCTACTCAAATGCCTTTTTAAGAGAGAGAAGAAAAAAAAATTAATGGAGAATAAAAGTGAGCCTTAAACACAAATGGTTACTTCTGTATATTACCTCACATCCGTGCTTGATTTGCAAAAGAGAGAAAGAGAGAGAGAGAGAGAGAGAAAGAAAAGAGTGAAAACTAAAGATTTCTTCTCCTCTCAAATGTCATTGATTGGAACTTTGAAACATTCTGTTTACATGTGATGGTGTCATAGAAGGATGTTTAAGAATTGCCTGATACGGGACGATACGACATCCCTGTTTCCAGCAGCCTGTGGTGGCATGGGGTTGGCCTGATGGGAAAGCTTTTTCGGTGGGGACTGGAGACATCCAGCAATTTGTATGTGTGTTCTCTGTTGTTATATGGTATTTGGATTTGGGGGTTGTTGGTTTTTTTTGGAAAGAAAAGGCTGTGTTGAAAATCACTCATTCATCTGCTTTTATTACATTCATCTTCCAAATGCTGAAAAACCCTTTTCTTGGAAAACGGACAGTCTGTCTTCTTAAGTTGTGTTCCAAAGCACACCTGGACTTGAGATTCCCCCCGTAGGATTTAAGGTGACTTTGGCAAAGGTCTGGGGGGGGGGGGGGAATTGACTTTATGGTTTTAACTATTGTTTCTGTCCAAAAAATGTCGAAGCAATAGATGAGTTGGCCCGGCTTGGCGCTCCCGTCATTTCCTCTTGTCAGTTTCTGTTGGAGGCAGCCTCGGTTGGTTCAACAAGCCAAGAGATAAAGCAACAGGAGCCGCGGTTGAACCGGCCTCCTTCCGCCACCAACATCTCCCCAAAACTGCAATTTAACTCCTTGTGGTTTTTGAAGAGCAACCCGGATTTTTGAGCAGAAGGAAGAGAGCATTCGTGGAAATGTTAGCACCACAACTGTGGTTAGACCTTTTTCCTGGCACTGAAGTGTCTCTTCTCCACTCCAGGCAGGTAAATGAGCCTGCGCCAGGTTTAAAAGCCCACCTGAAGTCCTTTGGCCGTACATCTAATAAGCCCTGATTTCCGTAGCAGCCCAAAACTTTTAAAAGTGTTGATCAAATTCCACCCTTGAATCTTTCTGGGTTGGCAGTTGGCACTATAGCATGCTGGGCCTTTTACCGTTGAGCCTGCCCAGAGTTTTGATCTCTCTCCATTCAAAATTTGCAGTGAAGTAGTAAAAGATTAGGCTTGCACTTTAATAATAGAAATCTCCCAAGTGTAACACAAACAAACCCTCTTTTGCAGTGCTCTTTACATTGGCCAAGTATCCCACGTGCCAAGGGGAATGCAGAACTCTCTCGGTGACTGTAACCTTATTTCCTCAGCGGCAGAAACGTCGCGTTAACTCCCTAAATTTCTCTGTTGGTTGACCATTTTTTTAAAAAAAAAAATTCCAATTTTTTTTCCCAGTTGGATTTGGGGACGGCAAAGAGTTTGGCATCTTATCTGGGCTGCTGCCCTTCAGCGCAGATTGGGGGGGGGGGGCACTTAAAAGAGGCGGCCCTTCCTGGTCGTTAAGTGTTTTGCAAGGTTCAAATCCAGGCAGCCTTTTCCACTGTTCGGCCTCCCGGCCTTGGATTCCAGAAGGATTCTGGAGCTGCACAAGTTGCCCCCTATTGTGGTTCAGCCGAGAAGGTGCTGGTACATTTGAATCCTGAAGCCTTTGGGCCAAGGTCCCAGTGGATTAATCAGAGGAAGAGGACCCCTCTCCCCCCCCCCCCGACGCTTCACATGCCTCTTTCTCCACATTGCACAACGGGGAGCCAGACGGTGCTCCGGCGGGCGGGTGGGTGGGTGTGTGGGGTAGCCACCCAGGTGCCCGAACCCAGCCTTTTGTCAGGAGCAATTCCAGGGCTACGCGTATAGGGGGGCATCTCCTTCCCGGATGTGGCACCCCAGCCGTCTTCTGCCTGAATGTCTCTCGTGATTTAATTCAGCGTATCAAATGTACTGTACCTCTTTCTTTTTTTGGGGGGGGGGGGAGGAGAGAAGTAAAAAACAAAAAGTCTGGGAATTTGGCAAGTTGCAAAACTAGCACGACGATCAAATGCTTTGTAAAAGTGAGCCGCCGGTTTCCCCCCCCCCCCTCTCTCTCCTCTCCCTTCCAGTTTTCATTCATTCATTCATTTTGTAAGACAGCCCTACAGTCCAGCTGTTTGTAACTTTTTTAATAAAATAGATACCTGTATTACCAAAAAGTGGTTTCCTCTCGTTCCTGATTTAGCTACGGTGGGAGGGCGGTTTTTGCGGCTTTCCCCGTAGCGCATGTTAGCTTCTGTGCAGCACGATGTGGGCGTGAGGTACACGCCCAGAGTGTCCTTCGGCTCATGCAGCAACCTTTGGAGAGACTGTTGCACAATTTCAGCTTCTACTGTTGTGGGAACCCCCACGGAAGGGGGAAATGGTGAAATACTCTGGGAGTAATTAAGATTAAATGTTAATCAAGTCAACTTTAATTCTTCTACTCAGTACGTTCCCTTCTTTTCTCCAGCCCTGTCTATTTTGGGGATGTGACACATGACAATGACACAACAATCGCCCGTTGCCTTATAATAATTTGGAAAGAAAGGAGTGGAGATAAATATGGTTTTGGGGATGGTTTGGGCCTTGTCCTGAAGGGTCTCTACAGTCCAGACCTCTCCTGGTCAGGCCTCCCAACTAGGCTGTCTTGGGGTGAGAGGAGAACCAGTGGTAGACTTGATGGCCAAGTATCCCTCCATAGAGAGCCGAGGTGGCGCAGTGGGTAGAGTGCAGTACTGCAGGCCACTTCAGCTGACTGTTATCTGCAGTTCGGCTGTTCAAATCTCACCGGCTCAAGGTTGACTCAGCCTTCCATCCTTCCGAGGTGGGTGAAATGAGGACCCAGACTGTGGGGGGCGATATGCTGACTCTGTAAACCGCTTAGAGAGGGCTGAAAGCCCTATGAAGCGGTATATAAGTCAAACTGCTATTGTGATCAGAGGAAGAAACAAGACACGGAGGCTTCTTCACTGAATTTTTATGGGGACCATTGATCAACCAGGACCTTGGAAGGCAACTGGCATCTCCAGGGAGCTTAGGGGAGGCAGCTTGGCCCATCTTGCTCAGCCAGGCTGTGTTGTGAGAGGAGGCCCAGCTGGAGAAATCTCCACCACTGCACTTGAAGTCCCCCACAAGAAGGATTGAGTAGCTCGGGTGTGACTCTTATGATCTGCACTTTTGATCTGCAACCGATGAAGGAGGGAGGGAGGGAGGGAACCGACTACCAACCGGAAATGTTATTTCCTTTTATCGCTTCTATAAAAAAACCCAACCCCATCTTCAACTTTTGTTCTTCTTTCGAGATCTTGCACGAGCTGTGTGCAAGCATTCCGCTTAGCTTCACAACAGCCCTGGGGGGTTGCAAGTGCTCCCCCTGTTCGGACCGAGGCTTCCCCAGAGCCTGAAGCAAACTCCTTGTCCCGACAAAAATCCCCTTTTATTAATTGACTGGATTCTGCTCATTCACATCCAGCAAAGTCTTTCGAAGGAGGATTTACAGTCACAGACCTTATCTGGCTTGGAGAGCTGCCAGGACGATCTCTGCAGAACTTGGCAAGGAGTCTCGGAGAGTCACGAACCAATTAAGTGAATTATCTCCTGCAAACTCCACTCCCCTTTCGCTCCTCTTTTGTTTCCTCTGGGAGGGGCCATTCATCGTCCACCTGTGGCCTCACTCCCAAGTCGACCCCTGTTCTTTAGCTGTTCTCTTCGTCTGGCAACTCTGTGCATGCGCACACTGGGAACAGGCTCCAGCTGTTCTTCTGCCTCACTGATGTCCGACTCCGAAGGCACCTGATAGCTGTCAGACGGCCCTGAACCCCTCTCTGCCTCCGACACAGAGCCCTCGTCAGAGCCTTCCCCAGACTCCAAGATTGGCCCAGGTTCCTCCCCAACTCCCTCTCTGTCCGAATCTGCTGCCAGCTCCACTGGCTGGCCATAACCTGAGTTTCTCAGGAGTGAAATGGGGAGAAAAGACCTGCAAATGAGGGGGGGGATCTCAAAATAATAGAACTTGGGTGGTGGGGGTCATCACATTTAATCTCCCTACTGTGCCACAATGGACAAGGCCTTCATCTCAGGCCTACCACCTAATGCGAAAACCCAGATTATAGCAAACCATAATCAACCAGGAATTCCTGTAGAGACCCACCACCCAAATCCCTACGGAGCGGCTGTTGCATTTTGTGGCAGCTGTGGCAATCCGAGTCTTGCCGAAGAGCGGCCTGTAGCTCAGCCTCTGAGCCAGAAGGACCACGAAGATTGTTTTTCATGTTCCAGAAGGATGGGACATTATTAAAAAAAAAAACATGTCCATAATTCTAGGAACGGCATTACTTATCGTCATTTTAATTAGGTTAGTTGGAGGAAGCTTATTTCTGCTCTTCTAAAGTTGTGGGGTCCCTATCCTTGGTCCCCCCAAACCCCCAAGACTACAGGGGTCTTAGAGGGGAAGGGCAACGGATGGCTTGGGCAAGAGTCATATCTAACCACCCTGGTGGTTTTTCAGCTACTGTATTTTTCAGAGTATAAGACGCACCGGAGTATAAGATGCACCCAGATTTTCAGCCTCTTTTTTGAGAGGAAAAGAGGTGCGTCTTATACTCCAAATACGGTAAGTTCAGAGTTGCTACAAGAGAGAGAAGCCGCCTCCTTGGTTGGCTCCTGCCTATCTGGGTTGGGGGGTCTCTCTCTCCAACCTGGCCGGAAATGGGCACCAGCCGCCTTTGCTCCCTGGTGGGGGCAGAGCCCAGGGTGGCATCCCTTCTGTAGGGGACAGCAAGTGGCTTGCGAGGCTTCCTCTTCTGTACCAAGTGAAGTTCAGATCGGTAGAGATGAGGAAGAGGGCGGGAGTGTGAAGCGGAAACGAGATTTCCTTTATCGCTTCTTCTACCAAAACCATCTTCAGCTAGTAGTTCTTGAAGACACAAAAGCTCTGTGCGCATATCCGGCTCGTCCCCACAGCTACGCTGGGGGAGAGCAAGGGCTCCACTTGAGTTTCGTGGCCGAGTTCAGGCCTCATGCTGGAACTCCCTCTGGTAAGGCGTCCAGAAAGCCTCGGCTGCATTCCTTTGGTTCTGGAGACGACGAAGCTTAAGGAAACGGGTCTCAGCGGTGCGTGATAAATAAATCTCAGTTGCCCTGCTGGTCTTGGCATCGTCCCCAATTTGATGCCCTTGAGGGACACCCATAAAACTGATTGAGCAAATATAATGAATGGAATAGACCAGGTCATCTATATCAGTGTTTCTCAACCTTGGCAACTTGAAGATGTCTGGACTTCAACTCCCAGAATTCCCCAGCCAGCAAACGCTGGCTGGGGAATTCTGGGAGTTGAAGTCCAGACATCTTCAAGTTGCCAAGGTTGAGAAACACTGATCTATATAATACAATACAATACAATAGCAGAGTTGGAAGAGACCTTGGAGGTCTTCTAGTCCAACCCACTGCCTAGGCAGGAAACCCTATACCGTTTCAGACAAATGGCTATCCAACATCTTCTCAAAGACTTCCAGTGTTGGGGCATTCACAACTTCTGGAGGCAACTTCTGTTCCACTGATTCATTGTTCTGACTGCCAGGAGATTTCTCCTTAGTTCTAAGTTGCTTCTCTCCTTGATTAGTTTCCACCCATTGCTTCTTGTTCTACCCTCAGGTGCCTTGGAGAATAGCTTGACTCCCTCTTCTTTGGGGCAGCCCCTGAGATATTGGAAGACTGCTATCCTGTCTCCCCTGGTCCTTCTTTTCATTAAACTAGACCTACCCAGTTCCTGCAACCGTTCCTCATATGTTTTAGCCTCCAGTCCCCTAATCCTCTTTGTTGCTCTTCTCTGCACTCTTTCTAGAGTCTCCACATCTTTTCTACATCGTGGCAACCAAAACTGAATGCAAATATTCCAAGTGTGGCCTTCCCAAGGCCTTATAAAGTGGTATTAACCCTTCACGTGATCTTGATTCTATCCCTCTGTTGATGCAGCCTAGAACTGTGATGGCTTTTTTGCTAAAACAGTTCTAATCAGTTGAACCTGAGTTCTTGACAATGATAAGGAAGTGGTTTATTTATTTTTTTAGTTCCTTTAGTTCACCAAGAACCCCAAATCCCCAACAGCCTCATGAACTCCTCTCCTGGTACTAACTGGTCCTGTTGAGCTTCTGAAAACACTAGAGGTTGATTGGATGTCGCCACCTGAACTATCCCAGGTATCAAACACCTGGGAGAGGAGGCCAATAATTCCCCAAATCCAGCATCTCTATCTGCAACAACGCAGGCATGCGTTGGGACCTTCCCATCCTTTGGGAGTTCTTGATGGGCTTTCGAGTCCAGCCTTCATCTCTTCTGTCCCCCGTGGCTTGTTGGTCAAGGACCAACAACTTCACTGCAAGCTTGTTGTCATCAAAAACACGGGGAGGGGAAGGGATTTGGGCTCCAAAACCGTCCAAAGAAAAGTACTTCTTATTATGTCCCTCCTCATCTCTTGTGTACTGAAGAAGGTCTGATGGTCAAGCTCTGGAGCGGGACTTTTCCTCCTTCCAGCTGGGTCAACCCTGCGAACTCGGTGCTATTAATAA
Organism: Thamnophis sirtalis; assembly: GCF_051295495.1. NCBI lineage: Eukaryota > Metazoa > Chordata > Lepidosauria > Squamata > Natricidae > Thamnophis > Thamnophis sirtalis. The sequence goes on along the minus strand of NW_028261393.1, from coordinate 55,136,098 downwards.
ATGAGGGCTGGGGAAAAGATTTCTTCCCAAACTTTCTTTTTTTTTAATCAATTTCATATATGCATTCACAATTATATGATCTCATAACTGTTAATAATATGTATTTATAACAATTTTTCCTACTGTTGACAATATACTTGAAGATTGCTTTTTTAACATCCCATAGATCCATCTTGTCTTACAACGGTCCTACTTCTTCTTCCCTCCCTCCCTCTTTCCTTCCCTCGTTTCTTCTCTCCTACTCCCCTTCCTTCCCTCCCTCCTTCCTTCCCTCCTTCTCTCCTTCCTTCCCTCCTTCCTTCCTTCCCTTTCTTTTCTCCTTCTCTCCCCTTCCTTTCCCCCTTCCTTTCCTCTTTCCTTCCCCCTTCCTTCTCTCCTACATTCCCTCCTTCCTTCCCTCCTTCCTTCTCTCCTTCCTTCCCTCCTTCCTTCCCTCCTTTCTTCTCTCCTTCCTTCCCTCCCTCCTTCCCCTTCCCTCCTTCTCTCCTTCCCTCCTTCCTTCCCTCCTTCCTTCCTTCCCTTTCTTTTCTCCTTCTCTCCCCTTCCTTTCCCCCTTCCTTTCCTCTTTCCTTCCCCCTTCCTTCTCTCCTACATTCCCTCCTTCCTTCCCTCCTTCCTTCTCTCCTTCTCTCCTTCCTTCCCTCCTTCCTTCCCTCCTTCCTTCCCTCCTTTCTTCTCTCCTTCCTTCCTTCCCTCCTTCCTTCCCTCCTTCCTTCCCTCCCTCCTTCCCTCCCTCCTTCCCTCCCTCCTTCCTACCCCCCTTTCTTCTCTTTCTTCTCTCCTTCCTTCCTTCCTCCTCTCCTTTCCCTTCTCTCCTTTCCTTGCGTGTTAGACAAGCCACCTCAAAATAAGAGCCCTTCAAGACTTCTAAGGATGGGAACCTCGTGGCATGGATTGGCTCCTTGCTCTGCAAACCGTCCTCTTCCTCCTGCAGGGTCTGCCTTTCCCTGGCATAGAATGACAGGATGCCAAGCCCCGTTAGGGAAGACCCAGCCAACGTGCACGGCAGTTGTGGTTAAACACAACTCAAGGGGAGAGTTTGCATTTCAATGCAGCCAGGAGAGGGCGCTGTTTCCAAGCCAATGATAGCCGTGCCGTCCACCAGAAAACGAAGCAACTTTTCTTTCTTGCCCCCGTTGTTAAGTGAATCACGGCAGTTGTAACTTTGGATGGTCGCTAAAGGGAACTGTTGTTTTTACAGATGAATCATTTTGTAAAGGTTTTTTAGATCCCCCTGAGAAGGTTCAAGGAAGTAACGGCAGGCAGAGTTTTAGCAACAGCAATAGCAGTTAGACTTATATACCGCTTCATAGGGCTTTCAGCCCTCTCTAAGCGGTTTACAGAGTCAGCATATCGCCCCCAACAATCCGGGTCCTCATTTCACCCACCTCGGAAGGATGGAAGGCTGAGTCAACCCTGAGCCGGTGAGATTTGAACCGCCGAACTGCAGAACTGCAGTCAGCTGAAGTAGCCTGCAGTGCTGCATTTAACCACTGTGCCACCTCGGCTCTACATAGCAATAGCAGTTAGACTTATATACCGCTTCATAGGGCTTTCAGCCCTCTCTAAGCGGTTTACAGAGTCAGCATATCGCCCCCAACAACAATCCAGGTCCTCATTTTACCCACCTCGGAAGGATGGAAGGCTGAGTCAACCCTGAGCCGGTGAGATTTGAATAGCCGAACTGCAGTCAGCTGAAGTAGCCTGCAGTGCTGCATTTAACCCCTGCGCCACCTCGGCTCTCCTTGTGTTTGACCAGCTTGTGATCCAAAAATTATTTCCAAAAACTTTTCCGCTTAGAAGTATCATCTCAGAGCAATAGGAGACCCTTCGACCTTTTGCAGAACATGATTGTCTGTTTCTCTGGGGAAGTGAAATTAGATTTGGCACAGCTAATGGGGTTGGGATTCCTTATCCCCCCCTCCCCTTCAAGGGGCTGCCCTTGAAGAGCATTTGGAGACTCCAGCTTGTCCAGAATGCAGCCGCGCGAGCGATTGTGGGTGCACCTCGGTACACCCACGTTACACCTATCCTCCGCGAGCTGCACTGGCTGCCTATTGGTCTCCGGATACGCTTCAAGGCGCTAGTCGTCACTTATAAAGCCCTTCATGGTATTGGACCTGGGTACTTGAGAGACCGCCTCCTGCCGATTACCTCCCAAAGACCTATCAGATCCCACAGACTAGGCCTCCTCCAAATTCCATCCGCCGGCAGAGCTGGCTGGAGAATTCTGGGAGTTGAAGTCCACAAGTCTTAAAGTTACCAAGTTTGGGAACCACTGCTCTAGCTAATCATAAAATCTTCCCCCTGTCTTGAAGTACTCCGATTCCTCTTTATCCTTTATTTTCATTGTCAGCCTATTCATCTCTGCACAATCTAATATCTTTTTTACTATCTCTTCATCAGCTTCTTTGGTTTCCAATTTTGGGCAAATACGATTCTTGCCGCTATAGTTACATGTATAATCAAATAGGTTTCCTCTTTCTTGAATTTCTCTGGGATAATACCTAGTAGAAATATCTCTGGTCTGAATTCTATTTCTTCTTGCAACATTTCCTTTAGCCATGCTCTTTATCTTAGTCCGAGAGCCGAGGTGGCGCAGTGGTTAAATGCAGCACTGCAGGCTACTTCAGCTGACTGCAGTTCTGCAGTTCGGCTGTTCAAATCTCACCGGCTCAGGGTTGACTCAGCCTTCCATCCTTCCGAGGTGGGTAAAATTTGGACCCGGATTGTTGTTGGGGGCAATATGCTGACTCTGTAAACCGCTTAGAGAGGGCTGAAAGCCCTATGAAGCGGTATATAAGTCTAACTGCTATTGCTATTGCTATTGCTAGTCCAATGTTTCCTTCTGCACATGTCCACCACATATGATAATAGGAACCTATTGCTTGTTGAGGTTTCCAACATTTCGCTGATTTGTCTTTAAACATCTTTGCTATTTTTTTTTTCCAGTGACAGGAACTTTTTAAAAAGGCAATGAAGATGCAGGAAGCCTAGAATTCTGAACCAACAGCCCTAAACTTTTAAAAAAACAGAAAGAAGGCCATTTCTATCCTCTGCTCTTGCTTGCCTTTTCATCTTCAGGATCGATGGAGCAGGGCTGGACCAGTTCTGGAGAACCCCTGGGTTTGATTCACACACGATGGTCTTTATTTCTTTGTGCCGGGGAGAATATTTTCGCCTCTCTATATGGAGGATTTTGGAAAGGAGGTGAATACGAAAAAAGGCACAAGCCAAAGATTTCCGGTTTCGTGATGGTCGTCGCATCTCCTCCATCTTCCCTTTTGGTCTTCTGCTCCTTCGCGAAAACCTGCACTCCAGGCTCCTGTTCTTATCCAGCCAAGAATAAAATTCTCTATGAATGGGAAGACGCCCTCCCTCCCTTCAGATTGCACAGATCCTCAACCTCGCTGGCTGCCGAGCCACTCACCCTAAGGATGCTCCATCTCAAAGTCCAGTTTCTGGATGACTCTCAGAAAATCTTCGTGGTTGATGTAAGTATATTCGCTGCTTCTTCTCCGTTATTTCGCTTGGTGGGATTTGTTTGAACCTTCTTCGACAGGATGATGTTTTAATTTCAGTACTGTTGTGTTTTGTTTTGTTTTAATCTAATTGCATCTTTCCACGTTTTGAACAATTGCTAATTCGCAGTAAGGACTATTTCTAAATATCCCTCGGACGAGAATCGAGGATCGTGGTGTTATCTGATCACAAATAAATCGTTTTAATGTGCAAAGACAGTGTCCCCCCCCCATTAAATCTCCATCTTGGATTGTAATCCCCAAATTGTTAAGAATTTTAAGAACGGTTATTTTATACATCGGCTCCTGCTTCGTTTGTTCTATCAAATGAATACCAAAGGATGAATTAGATAGATCCAGGTGCTGAAAAAGAGGCTTTCTGACAGCTAAAAATCACAGAATTGTAGTGAGTCAAAATGATAGTTACCACCGAGACAATTTATCATTTTGGTAAATTTAGCATTGTTTCACTTTATAAACATGGAGTTTGCCTTACAGCTTAAAGTGGAATTACCTAATACCTTTATCTAAAGGAGAGATCTTTCTGAAAGAAGCTCTCCGTTTCAAAATGAAATCTTCCCAGGCAATAAAAACATACATTTTGAAATCAAACTGTAGTAGAATTTTTGCTACATCCATGCGGATGTGCCTTTGTTTTTTTAAAGAAAGAACCTTGAGTAAGAACAGCACCACAATATGGATCGTTTTAGTTCTAAAAGTACGCAGAACGGAGCATAAGCGCGAAATAATTTAGCTTTTAAAAAAAAACCCTATCTAATCTCCATCTTGATAGGCTGTTCTTGATACCGAATTGTTTTAAGATTTATAGTTGAGAAGCCCTTGGAAACTCAGGGGCAGAGATATGTTAAGAGTCTATCTTGAAAGTGGGTTGTAATCATGAAACCCGACTTTTGCGGGATGGATTATTCTTGGCGCTGATTTCCCCCCCCCTTTTTAAAATTTCAGATTCAGCATTTTTCACTTCCTTCTTTTCCAGTTCGCCCTCCTGCCACTTTCCTTCTCGGGTTTAGCTTTAAAGGCCATGTGTGCTGCAAGAAATAACTTCCATTAAATCGCCAGAGTTGGCCTTTCTTTTCAAAGGCTCCAGAATACCTTCCAGGCATGTGATGCATTTGATGTCAAATAGTCACCATAATGTCCTGGAATTTTTTTTTTTAAAGAGGGAGAGAGAAAGAGAGAGAGAGAAGGAGAGATAGCCTAGGGTTACATTTCCAATGGATTCTCTTAAACAGAAGGGGCTCTTGATAGCAGAACCGGTGGGATAGAGATATGGACATCTCTTAAGTGGATTTCAAGGTCAGTAAACAGAAGGGGTTTTAGCGAATTCCGCACGCAGAGGGCGAAAAGCAGAGGGAGGGTACTGTCCCTTTCTTGCCTTCGTGATATGAAGGGGTTCATGTGTCACCTTATGAGAAAATCTAGCTGCTTCAAAGACTCCGGGTGCACAAAATACAAAGGCTAATTTGCAAGAAGCCAGCTTTGGATCAAAGGCATCCGAACGTTTCAGGACAAGAATGGATCCAAGGTCTCAGAGAAGGGCAGGTTGCCCTCTGTTAGAGTTGAGGTTGGGGGGGGGACTTCAACTCCCAGGATTCTCCAGCCAGTGTCCCTCAACCTTGGCAGTTTGGAAATGGGTGGACTTCAACTCCCAGGATTCCCAAGTCCGCCCATCTTCAAGCTGCCAAGGTTGAGGGACACTATCCTGAAGACCCAGGAAACATCTAATGCATGGGTCAGATAGTGCACTTCTCTGTCTTTGAATTGTTGTTATAAGTTGCAAAGTCGTGTCCGACACATCATGGCCCCATGGACGATGTTCCTCCAGGCCTTCCTGTCCTCTACCCTCCTCTGGAGTCCATTTAAGCTCACGCCAGCTGCTTTGGTGACTCCATCCAGCCACCTCCTTCTCCGTCGTCCCCTTCTTCTTTTACCCTCCATCGTTCCCAGCATGAGGCTCTTCTCCAGGGAGTCCTTCTTCCTTCTCATTAGGTGGCCAAAGTCTTTGAGTTTCCTCTTCAGGAGCTGGCCTTCTAAAGAGCAGTCAAGGTTGATCTCCTCTAGGACTGACCGGTTGGATGGCCTTGCAGTCCAAGGGACTCAATGCAGGAGTCTTCTCCAGCACCAGAGTTCAAAGGCCTCCATTCTTTGGCGCTCAGCCTTCCTTATGGCCCAACTTTCACAGCCATCCATCGCAACTGGGAAAACCAAGCCTTGACTATACACGCTTTTGTTGGTAGGATGATGTCTCTGCTTTTTAGGATGCTGTCTAGATTTGCCATAACTTTCCTCCCCAAGAGCAAGCGTCTTTTAATTTCTTGGCTGCCGTCCCCATCTGTGGGGATCTTAGAACCCAGGAAAATAAAATCTGTCACTGCCTCCATTTCTTCCCCATCTATTTGCCAGGAATTGAGAGGGACGGATGGCATGATCTCAGTTTTCTTAATGTTAAGATTTAAGATTTAGTTTATTTGTATGCCGCCCTTCTCCGGGAGGGACTCAGGGCGGCGAACAACTCAAAAGGGGAAAAGGGGATACAAACACAATACACGTAATTAAAATACACAAGAGACATACAGCCATACAAGTCGAGAGGGGAGGGGAACTCATCAACCCCAGGCCTGCCGGCACAGCCAGATTTTAACGGCTTTTCGGAAGGCCTGGAGAGAGGTGAGGGTCCGAATCTCCGTGGGGAGTTCATTCCAAAGGACCGGAGCTGCCACAGAGAAGGCCCTCCCCCAGATAGTAGCCAGATGGCATTGGCTGGTAGACGGAACCCGGAGGAGGCCGACCCTGTGAGATCTAACGGGTCTGTGGGAGGTAATTGGCAGCAGTTGAGCTTCAATCTTTGAATAAAGTGTGTTAATCAGAAAAGGTGCTTCCAGTCCCGTCCCCCCACCTGATTTGGGAACGACCCTCACCTGACACCTGCTACACCTTGAATGTTGCAACCGGCTCAATGAGCTTGCAAAGAGCAACGTTCCCAGGCCCAGGAGCATCATCTCCTCAGTTGAAGCGGTTTCTTTCCAAGTCCCCGGCTGATCTCTCTTGAGCGCCCAAATCCTGCAGCAGGAGGAATAAACAGCGGTAATTGCTTTAATTGCTGTTGCCACTCTGCTGCCTGTAAGGAAATAGGACGCCTTCAACACCTCCCCCCCGCCCCCCCTTCCAGAAAAGGCAGTGATTACCCTGTCATTTCCCTAGTTGCCTCTTTGGTACCAGGGTAGCAATTTAAACCTCCGTGACTGCAACAAGGGATGATCTGCCAAGATGTTAGCGTGCGCGCTTTCGCACCGAGCACAACGCACGGCGCGGCGTGTCAGCAAACCCTCAATTTCCCTGGCAGCCCAAATCAGAGGACAGGGGCCTGTGGAGGGATGCCAGGAGGAATCGGCCCACCAACAGGTCCAGCCAGAAACTTCCAAGAGGAGCGGCGGCTTCGTTCTATCCCGCGTCTGGCTCAGCCCTCCAGAGGACTTCGACTTTTATAAGCTGTCGGGTTCTGAAGGGTTAATGAAACCAGCCAAACCCAGAAACGGTTTGAAAGGCAGTTAGTATTCTTCCTTCGGCACGAACTGACCAGCAAAGCACCAAGGCAATGAATGAATTGTCAGAGCTGCCACCCAGATGTGCTTCCCCACCAGCTTTTATAGCTACATCGTGCATGCGCGCACCCATCACCTTGTGACCCAGAGCGAAACCACCCGGCAATTAATCATGGATTGTTAGCATGAATTTCTTCAGTTTGTGTAGGTGGGATGGTGAGTCTTGGCAGCTAGCCCAGTCTTCTCCCCTGAATGGCAGCTCCAGGCCTCGGAGCTGACATAAAGCACATTTTTCTAGTTCTAGTGTGCAACAGAAATGTTTTGATTCCACTCAGATCTATCTATCTATCTATCTATCTATCTATCTATCTATCTATCTATCTATCTATCTATCTATCTATCTGTATCAACTTTCTCTTTCACTTATCTATCTCTATCATCCATCTATCCATCCATCCATCCATCCATCTTTCTCTTTCATCTGGCATCTGTCTATCTATCTATCTATCTATCTATCTATCTATCTATCTATCTATCTATCTATCTATCTATCTATCTATCATCTATCTATCTATCTATCTATCTATCTATCTATCTATCTATCATCTATCTATCTATCTATCTATCTATCATCTATCTATCATCTATCTATCTCTATCATCTTTCTCTTTCACTTATCTATCTCTATCATCTATCATCCATCTATCCATCCATCCATCCATCCATCTATCCATCTTTCTCTTTCATCTGTCATCTGTCTGTCTGTCTGTCTGTCTGTCTGTCTATCTATCTATCTATCTATCTATCTATCTATCTATCATCTATCTATCTATCTATCTATCTATCTATCTATCCATCTATCATCTATCTATCATCTATCTCTATCATCTTTTTCACTTATCTATCTCTATCATCTATCATCCATCTATCCATCCATCCATCCATCCATCCATCCATCCATCCATCCATCTATCCATCTTTCTCTTTCATTGGTCGTCTGTCTGTCTGTCTGTCTGTCTGTCTGTCTATCTATCTATCATCTATCTATCTATCTATCTATCTATCTATCTATCTATCTATCTATCTATCTATCATCTATATCTATCATCTATCTATCTATCTTTCTATCTATCTATCTATCTATCTATCATCTTTCTATCTATCTATCTATCTATCTATCTATCTATCTATCATCTACCTACCTACCTACCTACCTGCCTACCTACCTACCGTATCTCTTTCTCTTTCTCTTTCTCTTTCTCTTTCTCTTTCTCTTTCTCTTTCTCTTTCTCTTTCTCTTCCTCTTCCTCTTTCTTTCTTTCTTTCTTTCTTTCTTTCTCTTTACAACTGTGACAATTTCAGTATATTGACTGCAGATTTTCCAGTGGTTGGTTCTCTGATCTCTCCTTTGCGACTCTGAGACTTTTTAAAAGTTCACATTAAGATAGATAATAAGATATAAGATATAAGTTAAGAGGATAAGAGACAATCTTTATTATCACTTTTTCTGTTTTTCCTCCCTCCCTTCCCTTCCTTCTTTCCTTTTCTGTCCCTCCCTCCCTTCTTTCTTTCCTGCTTTCCTTCCCTTCTTTCTTTCCTTTCCTTTCCCACCCTCCCTTCCTTCCCTTCCTTCTTTCCTTTCCTGTCCCTTCCTTCCTTTTTCCTTTCCTCTCTCTCTGGCCCTTTAGCAAAAGTCTTCTGGGAAAACATTATTCCACCTCAGTTGCAACCACTTGAACCTGGCAGAAAAAGAATATTTTGGACTGGAGTTCTGGAGCTCTGCGGGGCATGCTGTAAGTTCGGGAGGAGGAATGACCACCTCTGGGAGGGCGAGGGGGTCTTTGTGGGGCTAGGATGTGGGGAGTGAGGGGCTGCAGGGGGCTTCTAAAATTGCATTCAGCTCCTTTAGACACACCCGTTTCCACGAGTCTCCCCCTCTGCAAGGGGTCAGAAGCTGAACTGCAGCCATGTTGCTGAAGTGGACAGAAGCTAAAGGGGTTTGGTGGGGCGGGGGTGTCTCCTGGCTTGCAGAGGGGCTTTCCCCTCCCCAAAGGACCCGAGCCAGTTAGAGCGGGGAGGGCAGTTGTCTCAGTCAAGATTCTGGAAGAGGAATTCTGAGACACACCTTTGTGCAAAAGAAGCATCTTCCGCTAGATAGCAATAGCAGTTAGACTTATATACCGCTTCATAGGGCTTTCAGCCCTCTCTAAGCGGTTTACAGAGTCAGCATATCGCCCCCAACAACAATCCGGGTCCTCATTTTACCCACCTCGGAAGGATGGAAGGCTGAGTCAACCTTGAGCCGGTGAGATTTGAACCGCCGAACTGCAGATAGCAGTCAGCTGAAGTGGCCTGCAGTACTGCACCCTAACCACTGCACCACCTCGGCTCTTATAAAGGAAGCATTGGCAAGGGAATAGGTGGGACTGGCCAGGCTTTGGCAAATTAGCAATAGCAATAGCAGTTAGACTTATATACCGCTTCATAGGGCTTTCAGCCCTCTCTAAGCGGTTTACAGAGTCAGCATATTGCCCCCCACAGTCTGGTCCTCATTTCACCCACCTCGGAAGGATGGAAGGCTGAGTCAACCTTGAGCCGGTGAGATTAGAACAGCCGAACTGCAGTCAGCTGAAGTAGCCTGCAGTGCTGCACTCTAACCACTGCGCCACCTCGGCTCTAAGATGGGCGAAAGGCCCTGAATTGACCCCTTTATCTCCCGCAGACCCTCCCCAGGCTTTTTGCTAGTGCCCCCCCCCTCGTAAAATTGCCTTTCTCTCTTTGCAGGCCTGGCTGGAACTTCTCAAGCCCATCACAAAGCAGATTAAAAGTAAGGACCTTGGAGGTGGTGGAGGTGGGTGGGGGGTGGGGGGAGGTCCCAAGCCCTTTTATGCCCCTCGGTAGAAAGCAGGGAGGGTCAGGAGCTGCCTGGGAACCATCTCATCTTTCTTGCTGCTGGTGGAGGGGGGGGAGGCCTGGGCACCCCTTGTAGGGCAGGAGGGGCCTCCTGATGACCGTCAGCACCCCATCAGTGTGCAAGTTGAAAACCACCTCAACTCAGGAGAATATTTGTAGCTCGGAGAAGAAGCCAGCTCTGAGCTTGATTGTTTTCTTGCAGATGTTTTTTTTGACCCAACTAAGTAACATCATCAGTGCATCAATGATGCTAGCAAATTTGGTAATGAAATGTCTGCAACAATAGCAATAGGAATAGCAGTTAGACTTATATACTGCTTCATAGGGCTTTCAGCCCTCTCTAAGCGGTTTACAGAGTCAGCGTATCGCCCCCCACAGTCTGGGTCCTCATTTCACCCACCTCGGAAGGATGGAAGGCTGAGTCAACCTTTGAGCCGGTGAGATTTGAACCGCTGAACTGCAGATAACAGTCAGCTGAAGTGGCCTGCAGTACTGCACCCTAACCACTGCGCCACCTCGGCTCTAGATAGATAGATAGATAAGAGAGAGAGAGAGAGAGAGAGAGAGAGAGAGAGAGACAGAGAGAGAGAGACAGAGATAGATAGATAGATAGATAGATAGATAGATAGATAGATAGATAGATAGATAGATAGATAGCAATAGCAATAGGAATAGCAGTTAAGACTTATATACCGCTTCATAGGGCTTTCAGCCCTCTCTAAGCGGTTTACAGAGTCAGCATATCGCCCCCCACAGTCTGGGTCCTCATTTCACCCACCTCGGAAGGATGGAAGGCTGAGTCAACCTTGAGCCGGTGAGATTAGAACCGCTGAACTGCAGATAGCAGTCAGCTGAAGTGGCCTGCGGTACTGCACCCTAACCACTGCGCCACCTCGGCTCCTTATGACCCAACTAGGTAACAAAACCACCAAGCTCAGAGCACCAAAGCACAGTTTGGGGGGGTCCCTGCATTAGAGCCAGCAGGAAAGGCCGGATGAGTCTCGGGGGGGCCGGTGGGAATGGCTGGGTTTGGTCTTTAGCGAAAGGGCCACTTTTCAAATGAAAAGATGTGTGTAAATGTTCCCGACAGACTTTTGAAACCAAACTTATGAAGATGTTGTGTTTTAAGATCCTAAGGAGATTCTTTTCAAATTTATGGTGAAATTTTTCCCAGTGGATCCGGGCCATCTGAAAGAAGAGTTGACGAGGTAGGCTGCGCATTGGTTTTTTCCCCTTCGGTTCCTTTTCATGTTTCCATGCATATATTTTTTTCGCCCCTCGTCTCCTAAGGCTTCCCTTTTAAAACAAATCAAGGCATATAATTGCATCCTGAAGGATGGCTTGTCTTCTTTCGGGTGTCTGTTGAACAAGAAACCTCGATGAAACGCAGCTCCCGGGGTGAAATTGTTTGTATACAGTTCAGCCTGGATGCAAAGAAAGTTTATTGCTGTTATTGCTGTGACAATAGCAACAGGAGGCAGGGAATATTTAAAGGCATGAAGTAGAGTTTAGAGTTTAGAGTTTAGAGTAATTTATTTATATGCCGCCCTTTTCCCTGGGGGGACTCAGGGCGGCTTACAACTCAAAAAGGGGAGGGAAACAAACAATTAACACATAAGACAGTACATCATTAAAAGCACAACATTCAAACTATTCGTGTGGGTTACAGTCTTTAGCCCCAGGCCTGACGGGGTAGGCAGATTCTAAGGGCTGTGTGGAAGGTCTGGAGGGTGGTGAGGGCACGAATCTCCATGGGGAGATCGTTCCATAGGGTCGGAGCTGCCACCGAGAAGGCTCTCCTCCGCGTAGTTGCCAGTCGACATTGACCGGCAGATGGGACTCGGAGGAGGCCTAGTCTATGGGATCTAATAGGTCAAGTGGAGGTGATTGGCAGTAGGCGGTCTCTCAAATACCCAGGTCCAGTACCATGAAGGGCTTTGTAGGTGACAAGTAGCACCTTGAAGCGTACCCGGAGATCGACAGGTAGCCAGTGCAGCTCGCGGAGGATAGGTGTTACGTGGGTGAAGCGAGGTGCACCCACAATTGCTCGCGCGGCCGCATTCTGGACTAGCTGAAGTCGCCGAATACTCTTCAAGGGCAGCCCCATGTAGAGCAGTATATTTAATAGCGCATCGTTAAATATACCGTCTTTCCCCCAAAACGAGACTTTCTTTTGACCCCTGAAATAAGCGCTTGGCCTCATTTTTGGGGAGGGCTTATTATTTTTGAGGTGGAGGAGGAGGCCAGTGGGGTCACCTCATGGCTGCAGCTGTGTTGCAAAATTTTCGGGTAGGGATTATTTTAGCACGCTCAAAAGCCCGATTGGGCTTATTATCCAGGGAGGTCTTATTTTCAGGGAAACAATAGCAATAGCAGTTAGACTTATATACCACTTCATAGGGCTTTCAGCCCCCTCTAAGCGGTTTACAGAGTCAGCATATTGCCCCCAACAACAATCCGGGTCCTCATTTTACCCACCTCGGAAGGATGGAAGGCTGAGTCAACCTTGAGCCGGTGAGATTTGAACCGCCGAACTGCAGAACTGCAGTCAGCTGAAGTAGCCTGCAGTGCTGCATTTAACCACTGTGCCACCTCGGCTCTGCTAACGGGGTATGGAACTAGGCAAATAATGCCAAAAAAAAAAAACAAGGGATAATCGTTGACACGAGGTCCACATCCTTAGCAAACAATGCTGGATTCAGACTGGATTCAGCACATTTAAGAAGCTGTTTCTTTTGAATTCAAGTATCTAGTCCTTAAGAAACTTCGATTCAAGTTTCTAGTCCTTAAGAATCGGAGAGAAGCGTATCTATAAGGCCTGGAGTATTTTGTGAAGTGACCCTTCCAACTCACAATAGCACTGGAAAAAATGACTTAGCACCAGTAGGGACACTTACAATCCAGCGTAAGATCCTCATGTTCAGGGGATTAAAATTCAGGTGTTAGGCAATCCCGCAATTGAATTTGACCCTTTGGGGGTCTTCCCAGCTGGCCTCCGACAAGCAGAGGCATTGCGGGAAGCCGGTTTCACTTAAGAGCCGAGGTGGCGCAGTGGTTAGGGTGCAGTACTGCAGGCCACTGTAGCTGACTGTGATCTGCGGTTCAGCGGTTCAAATCTCACCGGCTCAAGGTCGACTCAGCCTTCCATCCTTCCGAGGTGGGTGAAATGAGGACCCGGACTGTGGGGGCAAGTTGCTGACTCAATTTGCTAAAAAAAATTGTAAACCACTTAGAAAGGGCTGAAAGCCCTATGAAGTGGTATATAAGTCTAAATAATAAATAAATAAACAACTGCACGATTTGCTTAAGAACCGCACCGATTCCTTTTAACAACGGTGGCAAAATTGTTGTAAACACAAACCCCCCGTTAACAAAAGCTTGCTCGGCAGTGGGAATTCTCAAAGGCGGTCGTAAAACGAGACCCACCCATGTCGCCTCTCCAGAGGAAGGTTAACCCCGAGTGAGACCCCTGAATAATGTCATTTCAGGTACCTGTTCACCCTTCAGCTGAAGAGGGACCTGGCCTGCGGGAAACTCCCTTGCAGCGAGAACAGCTCGGCTTTGATGGTGTCGCATCTTCTACAATGTGGGTCCCTGAGCCTTCGGCGGGAGAGGAAGAGGAGGGCAAGGACGCGGCTGGGTCTTGGGGAGGGAAACGCCCCCCAACGGGTAACCCACGGGGTGGCAGAAGGCATTTCTTTCCCCCTCCCCGCCTTCCCTTCTGCCGTGGGCTGGTCCTGAGGTTGCTCCTGGCTTTTGTGGACGGAAGGACGCGGTGGGCCAGTGGCTAAGACGCTGAGCTTGTCAATCAGAAAGGTGAGCAGCGGTTCGAATCCCTAGCGCCGCGTAACGGGGTGAGCTCCCGTGACTTGTCCCAGCTTCTGCCAACCTAGCAGTTCGAAAGCAGGTAAAAAATGCAAGTAGAAAAATAGGGACCACCTTTGGTGGGAAGGGAACAGCGTTCCGTGCGCCTTCGGGGGAGTTGAGTCCTGCCGGCCACATGGCCACGGAGACGTCTTCGGACAGCGCTGTCTCTTCGGCTTTGAAACGGAGATGAGCACCATTCCCCCTAGAGTCGGGAAACGGCTAGCGCATATGTGCGAGAGGAACCTTGACCCTTTGGGGCATGGACCAGGGTGTGTGACCTCCAAATAAAGCCAATTCCATTGACCAGAAGCGTTCTTCATTGTGTTGATTGTTCCTGCAGCTGCGCTGGGTGATTTCCACGAAGAAATGGACCGAAAGCACTTGGAAACGCACAAATACTTGCCAAACCAAGAGGATCTCAGGAACAGCATCATGTGCTATCATAAGAAGCACATGTAAGTGTCCGGTCTCCTCCGCACACACTTTTTAATTTTTTTAAGGGCTCCTTCATGCTCTCTGAGCTCATCTGCTTTCTTGCAGACATTTCATTGCCCATCTAGGTAACAGCATCAGTGTTGGAAGGCGGGGTGGAGTTTGCAATAAGGAAGAGAGGAGGAGGGCTGCGGGCTCCTTGGTGCTCTCTGAACTCCTGTGTTTTCTTGCAGGCGTCTCATTACCCAGCTAGGCAACGTCATCAGGGCTAGACTTTTTACTTTGGCTCAGGGTACCTTGCGAGGGAGAGCTTGAATGAAATCAAAACTTCCGCTCGTAGAAAGTTTCATTCCACGGGACTTTCTGAACTGGAAATCGGGAACTTGAGAAGGGAGAGATTTCCGGTCCCCAAACTGGGAGCAAGAGAACTGGGAGGAATTTGAATTTAATTTGAATTTGAATTTATTAAAATTTATAGGCCGCCCTTTTCCCTGAGGGGACTCAGGGCGGCTTACAATCACAAGGGAGGGAAGTGCAACATCAAAAACAAAACAAAATGTGAACAAAGAAAAAAATAGTAAAACACAACTTTCGTTCAACAATCAACCAGGAAAACGTCCTGGTTGAGCCCAAAAATAGGTTTGGGCACACAGCCAGCCCCTTCCCCTCCGGCTCGGTTGCTGAGCCCGTCCTCTCTCTTTTTTTTGCAGGGGCAAAACTCCGGCCGAATCCGATGTGCAGCTCCTGGACATAGCGAGGAAGCTAGAGATGTACGGCATTCGTCCCCACCCTGCCAGTGATGGGGAAGGCACCCAGATCAACTTGGCCGTTACCCACATGGGAGTCCTGGTGCTGCGGGTAACGATCATTTCTCACGAAGGCTCCTTTCCAAGCAAGATACCCATCCGAAAGGATGGATTCTTGGAGCTGGCGGCATTCTGCTGCCCGCAGCATTAAAAGCAGCCCTTTGTGGAGCCCTTTTGCCAGCTGTCAATCATTCGAGACCAGTGTGGGTCGACCTTCTCAGCCCTGAGTGCCAAAATGGGCGTGCACGCAGGCCAGAAACCGTTAAGAGTAACCACCTAGTTGCGCATGCCCGTGCCGGGAAGGTGATCTTCCAGCTTCCGGCTCATGCGTGCACCGTGCCCAGCTGGTCTTCCTTGCGTGCCTGAGCATCAGAAACCAGAAATAGCAGCTGCCCCCTGCGTGCATGCCCACCAGGGGGCAGCTTTTCCACTTTCCAGCACTCCCGCGCGTGTGAAGACCAGCTGACCGGCGCACCTGAACCCAGAAGAACAACGGGCGACAGCTTTGCATGCCTGGAGAGATGGCATGCGTGCAGGGCCGGATTTAGATGAAAAGAGGCCCTAGGCTATTCCACTTATGAGGCCCTTTCACCTCCCATTTTTAAGTTTGTAAATTGCATGAGAGACAATAAAATACATCATTACTGGGATATATATCAATATATATCAATATATATAGCTGGCCTCCCGACGGAGGGCGGCTCTGCTCTGCGGCAAAGGCAGCGAGGCCAGCCGCCTCCCCTGCTGCGTTCAGCTGCCCGGCTCGGCCCCCTCGCCCTCACCTGCCTGGCCGCTGGTGGGCTCCGCGTCGACGGGGCGGCTACTGGGAGCGGCCGCGCCTCTCGCCCGACCGCCGGTGCCGGGAACGTGGGCGGGCTCCCCAACTGCCGCGGCGCTGGAGCGATCTTAACCAATACATTTTTATGTTTGTTTATTAGTCATCTGCGTAGAATTTCTCCTTATTTTTGGTTCAGTGTTTTAGTGTTCACTGTTTTTAGACTAGTGTAATTTTAATTTTGCTAACAATTTGAATGTAGGCCCCTCTTGATCTTGAGGCCCTAGGCTGAAGCCTAGTTAGCCTATAGGGAAATCCGGCCCTGTATGCGTGCTACTTCTGGCATGGGTGCCTTAGCTTCACCCTCACAGTTCTAGACGGGACTCTTTGATAACTGAACGGGGGCGCCCGTCAGAAGCTGGTCAGCAAAAGTCCTTTCTGATGTTAATTAAAAGCTTCCCGCTCTAAGTATAGCCTGGGGAATTGCCTCCAGGGTTAGTAGGTGAGAAAAATCCCTTGGGGGTCCCCATGCCGTTCGTGGCTTCTCCCTCTGATGTGGGCGCCTTGACGCCTGTCTTTCCTCGCTGAACGCAACTGATGCCATGTCGGATAGCGCAGAAGGCATGTGTTTCACAGTAGGGAGACAAGCCGTGACCGTATAATTTTCTGCCGAGAATAGCAAGCCTCATTTTCGTGGCAATTACATAGTTCTACAGCTCCCTGGCTTTCTGCGCAAGGGGGCTGGCGGTGGGGGGAGACGCAGACTTTGGCTGGCAAACGTGGGCGATGGCTCTGCGACAGCCTTCGCCCACAGCTGGGGAAGGAGCAAGGGAAACGGGGGGTGGGGGGCGAGCTGCTTTGTCTTCTGGGTGCAGAAATGAGGGTTTTTCCTCCAGCGAAACGGTAGCGAAAGAAAAAAGGAACGAGACAATACATTCAACTCTGCAACCACGAAGCAATTGCTGGTTAAAGAGGGGCTTTGGGCTTTCCGTTGGCGCGAAAGAGGCAGCTAGGAAGATCTCTCAAAGGGAAAGATTTTTTTAAAAAAATTAAAAATGCATAATCCCCACTTTGTGCTGGAGGTTGAGCAGCCTCAGGCCCAGCAACTGAAAAGGGTTCTCTGTGAGCCACCTTGAACACCTGGACACTGTCAGGTGTGATGTTCCTGCTTATGTCTTCATCTACTTCATTGGCCACTTTAAGAGCTGTGGACTTCGACTCCCAGAATTCCCCAGGCAGCCAGGAATGATAGAGTTGGAAGGGACCAGAAGGGTCACCTAATCCAGTGTTTCTCAACCTAGCCAACTTGAAGACTTGTGGACTTTGACTCCCACAATTCCCCAGCCAGACATGAATGATAGAGTTGGAAGGGACCAGAAGGGTCACCTAATCCAGTGTTTCTCAACCTAGCCAACTTTAAGACCTGTGGACTTCGACTCCCACAATTCCCCAGCCAGCCATGAATGATAGAGTTGGAAACAGGGGTGGGTTCCTGCCAGTTCTAACTTCTTCTATAGAAGAGGTTCCACAAATCTACAGTGCCGTTTAGAGCCGGTTCCAGCTCCCTCCCCCCGCCCGTCCGGACATCATCAAGATGAAGTGCGAGAGGAGGAATTCTGGGACTTGAAGTCCACAAGTCTTAAAGCTGTCAAGTTTGAACACCCCTGGGGTTTTTTATTCCTAAAGGGTTAGGGGTGCAAGGGTCTTGTAACTTGACAGCTTTAACACTTGCACACTTCAATGCCAGAGTTCCTGAGCCAACATGACTGGAGGAGGAATTCTGGGACTTGAAGTCCACAAATCTTAAAGCTGTCAAGTTTGAACACCCCTGGTTTTTTTTTTCTAAAGGGTTAAGGGTCTTGTAACTTGACAGCTTTAAGACTTGCGTGCTTCAAATGCCAGAGTTTCTGAGCCAACATTTTGGTTGATAAGCAAGAGCGTTGTTAAGTGAGTTTCACCACATTTTACATGTTGGCCACGCCCACCCAGTCACATGCCCACAAGCCACTCCCACCCAGTCACATGACTGGCAAGCTACTCCCACAAAGCAGGCCACACCTACAGAAGAGGTTCTAAAAAACTCTGAAACCCACCACTGTTTGGAAGGGACTAGAAGGGTCACCTAATCCAGTGTTTCTCAACCTAGCCAACTTTAAGACTCGTGGACTTCGACTCCCAGCTGTGCTGGCTGGGGAATTCTGGGAGTTGAAGTCCATGAGGCTTAAAGTGGACTTCTGGGAGTTGAAGAATTCTGGGAGTTGAAGTCCATGAGGCTTAAAGTGGACTTCTGGGAGTTGAAGAATTCTGGGAGTTGAAGTCCATGAGGCTTAAAGTGGACTTCTGGGAGTTGAAGTCCATGAGGCTTAAAGTGGACTTCTGGGAGTTGAAGTCCATGAGGCTTAAAGTGGACTTCTGGGAGTTGAAGAATTCTGGGAGTTGAAGTCCCCGAGGCTTAAAATGGTCAAGGTTGAACACCCCTTGACCTTCTTGCTTGTTGGCTCTTAATTTTTCAGGGCAACACCAAGATTAATACCTTCAACTGGTCCAAAATCCGGAAGCTGAGTTTCAAACGGAAGCATTTCTTGATCAAGCTTCACGCCAACGTTTCGGTACTTTGGGGTGGTTTGGGTTCGGATTTCTGTGTTTTTTGTCTGTGTGTGTCAATGTCTGTGTGGGGGTTGGGGGTTGGGTGATATTTCTCTAGTCTAAGGCACCCTCTTTGCAGAAATGATCCATTGAGGCAGAAGGCAGGCTGACTGGCAGACCATCACTGCAACAAGTTCCATATTGTTTGGGGTGAATAGCAGGAGGGAAAAGGAAGGATTTCTGGGGCCATTCAGAGAAGAGGAACAGAGGATCAGGGGAATGGAGGCTAAAACATACGAAGAAGGGTTGCTGGGATTGGATAGTTTAATGAAAAGAAGGACCAGGGGAGACATGATAGCAGTCTTCCGATATCCACACTTGGAATCCTGCGTCCAGTTTTGGTCGCCACGATGTAGAAAAGATGTGGAGACTCTAGAAAGAGTGTAGAGAAGAGCAACAAAGAGGATTACAGGACTGGAGACTAAAACATATGAGGAACGGTTGCAGGAACTGGGTATGTCCAGTTTGATGAAAAGACGGACCAAGGGAGACAGGATAGCAGTCTTCCAATATCTCAGGGGCTGCCCCAAAGAAGAGGCAGTCAAACTATCCTCCAAGGCACCTGAGAGTAGAACAAGAAGCAATGGGTGGAAACTAATCAAGGAGAGAAGCAACTTAGAACTAAGGAGAAATTTCCTGACAGTGAGGACAATTAATCAGTGGAACAACTTGCCTCCAAAAGTTGCTCCAACACTGGAAATCCCAAAGTTGCTTTTTCTTTCTTTCAAGAGGCAACAGGACTTTCTGGTTTTTCTGAGAAGATGTTTTGCTTCTCACCCAAGAAGCTTCTTCAGCTCCGGGGATGAGAAGCGAAAGATCTTCTCAGACCAACCAGAAAGTCCAGTGGCCTCTTGAAAAAAGCACCTTTGGGGCAACCATGATGTGGAGGACTTCGAATCTCCATAGACCTCCAGAGTTGGAGGTTTTTATTTTTTGTTTTTATTTTATTTTATCAATTTCATATATACATTCACAATTATATGATCTCATAACTGTTATTAATAATATGTATTTATAACAATTTTTCCCTACAGTTGACAATATACTTGAAGATTGTTTTTTTATCATCCCATAGATCCATCTTATCTTACAACGGTCCTACTTCTTCTTCCCTCCCTCCCTCTTTCCTTCCCTCGTTTCTTCTCTCCTACTCCCCTTCCTTCCCTCCCTCCTTCTCTCCTTCCCTCCTTCCTTCCTCCTTTCTTTTCTCCTTCTCTCCTTCCTTTCCCCCTTCCTTTCCTCCTTCCTTCCCCCCTTCCTTCTCTCCTACATTCCCTCCTTCCTTCCCTCCTTCCTTCCCTCCTTTCTTCTCTCCTTTCTTCCCTCCTTCCTTCCCTCCTTTCTTCTCTCCTTCTCTCCTTCCTTCTCTCCTTCCTTTTCTCCTTTCTTCTCTCCTTCTCTCCTTCCTTCCCTCCTTCCTTCCCTCCTTCCTTCCCTCCTTCCTTCCCTCCTTGCTTCCCTCCCTCCTACCCTGAGTTGGAGGTTTTAAAGAAGAGATTAGATAGCCCATTGTCTGTAACGGTCTAGGGTTTCCTGCCTGAGCAGGGGGTTGGACTAGAAGACCTCCAAGGGCTCTCCCAACTCTTAATTTTGCTATTCCCTGGCCTCGGCTTTCAGAAAGATTGGATGCTTGATCTTGAAAAGTTAAGCAGAGCATGGATGAGAGGCCACTATGAAATTCCAGGCTGTAGGCTCAATTGAAAATGAAGAATTCTTGGAATGGAAGTCTATCTGCCAAGGTCAAGAAACACTTGTCTTTTTCTTCTCCGTCCCCAACAGGCTCTCTGCAAAGATACCCTGGAGTTTGCCATGGCGAGTCGTGACACCTGCAAGGCTTTTTGGAAGACGTGCGTCGAATACCACGCCTTCTTCCGCCTCTCCGCGGAGCCAAAGTCAAAACCCAAACCCTTCCTCTGCAGCAAAGGCTCCAGCTTCCGTTACAGGTGATTTAGGGCAGGGGTCCTTAACCTTTCGGACCTCAGGGACCACCAAATTCATAATTTTAAATCCCGAGCATCTACTAATATGATCTGCCTAATGACCGGCTGGGTGGGCGTGGCTAGGTGGTCACGTGACTTGCTGGGCGTGGCCAACTCAATCTCACCCCGCCCTTCCCAACCACTCCTCGCTTGCCCGCCCCGGGCTCCTTAGGGCCCCAAGAGGAAGCATTGCTGGAGCTAAGCAGGAGAAAGAGTTGGCAAAAAAGCTCGGTTCCAATTGGATCTGACTGAGAAGGAGGCTCAGCAGAGGCACCTCACTGAGGACTAGGAGCATAGGCATTCCAAGCAGAGGGAAGACCTGCGGGAGTGCAAGGCCAGGTGCCGGCGCCCGGAGGCTCAGCAGGCTGAGATGGTCAGCCAGTTCCAGGCCATGATGCAGTCCCACTGGAACGAGGCCCTCCGGCTCTTCGCCACCAGCGGCTCTTCCCTCCAGCCTTCGCCCAAAGCCCCCCCACCAGGAGACCGAAACAGACCCCAAGTCCGAATTTCTGCCCCCCCTCCGACCCACACAAAAAGACCCCAAAGGGGGAGACTCTCTGCAGCAACACAAACATTCATTGCACATATCCGTCCCAGGGGCCGTAGTTTAAGGACCCCTGATTTAGTGCAATATTTAAAAAAAATGCAAATAATTTTTCTGCGGACCACCAAAATTTTCTCGCGAACCCTCCAGTGGAAGGAAGCCAGCCACTGGCTCCGCCGGTCACAAGTTCTTCCTCTTTGCTTCTCTCCTGCCTTTTCTGGGTGTGAAATGTTGGTTCCACCACAAAACCGCGGACGACAAAATCGCGGTCGACGAAAGCGCGTATGTGACGCCATCACAGCGCGACGAAAAAGATCGAAAAATGTAAAAATAAAGCAAAAACCTTACCCTAACCCCCCCAAACCTAACCCTAAACCTAACCCTTAACCTAACCCTAAACCTAACCCTTAATCTAACGAAAAACCTAACGCTAACCCTTAACCTAACGCTAAACGTAACGCTAACGCTCTAACCCTAACCTTAACCCTTAACCTAACGCTTACCTTTATGTGAATCGGCTTGCTGTAATTTAATTTTTATTTCAATTTTTCAATCTTTTTTGTCGCGTTGTGATGACGTCACATACACGATTTCGTAGAACGCGGTTTTGACGGGTCACGGAAATGTTAACCTGTAAGCTCCTGGGAGGCTGGGGGGGGGTTGTTCCCCCACACAAGGGACAGCCTCAAAACGTTTTGGTGGGTGTATTTGGGGTGCCCTCGATGGGTGCTGCAAAGGCAGCAACTTTTTAGCTACTTCTCTCTTTGCAACGACAGTGGGAGAACTCAGAGGCAGCTGCTGGAACAGAGGACCAAAGGGAAGCAGAAGAGTTTGCCCTTCGAGAGGTAATTTACCTGTTGAAAGAACATTTTCCACAAACCAGGATAATCTCGCAGGATCCACTCTGGGCCAGTCCAACAGGTTTCGCCTCTGGTCAAATTCATGCTGGTACCCATCTGCCTCCAAAAAATGGGTGCTTTGGACTATTCTATATGTTGTATTTATGTGGCTGGGTGTGGCTTTTTATTGGTTGATTGCGGTGTGGATGGCCCACAATTAAGTCATTAATATTTTTCCTCCGGTCCCCTTGCAACCTTATTCGTAGGTTTCTGCTCTCCTCCTCCTCCTCCTCCTCTATAAAAGCTTGCAAGGTTTTCTCAGGTACCCTGAGATTCCTTCAAGCGAAAGGGGCGGGGCACCCCCAAATTTCCCGGCTGAAGGAACAGCTGGGCTTTCTCGAGAGTGAACCCCACGAACAGCCCAGCAGAAATCTCTCTCCTGCCAAGATCCCCAATCTTGGTGCCCGGTCACAACTTGGCGGGCGAACAATCCCGCTGCGAAGCTCTCCTTGAAGGCCGTCTCAAAGTCGCTGGCCAGAAGGTGGGAGAAGCTTCAGGAATGGAGAAGAGTTTAAAAAACCCGTTGGGTTGGTTTTTCTCTTGCAGGAAACACTATTCCTCTCGCTACAATGACAGGCAATGCCGATCTTCCCCGGATCTGCTAACCGATGTTTCCAAACAGGTACGTCATTTGCGTCGGGGGGGGGGATCTGTTGGGGAGGGGTAGAAGGGCTCAAGGGAGCAGCCATCCCCGCCCCCCATGAGCAAAATAGCACCTTGGTGCACCTTAAAAATAGAGCTTCCACCTATTTTCCTGGCTTTGGTGTGGTTGAAAGGATGGAGGGAGTGGGATTTGCAGATTCCTCCAGCCCAAAGAAGCCTAACACCAGAGGTGGGATTCAGCTGGTTCTGACGAACCGGTAGCTGAAATTTTGAGTAGTTTGCAGAACCGGCAAATACCACCTCTATCTGCCTCTGACCCCTTCTATTCTCTGCCTCCCGAGTCCCAGCTGATTGGCTGGGTCTTCTTCTGTTGCCCTGCGGGAAAGCAGGTTAGTGGGGTTGGAAGAGAATGGGGATTTCGCAGTATCCTTCCCCTGGAGTGGGGTGGAAACGGAGTGAGGATTTTGCAGTATCCTTCCCCTGGAGTGAGGTGGGAAGGGAGTGGGGATTTCACAGTATCCTTCCCCTGGAGTGGGGTGGGAAGGGACTGGGGATTTCACAGTATCCTTCCCCTGGAGTGAGGTGGGAAGGGAGTGGGGATTTCGCAGTATCCTTCCCCTGGAGTGGGGTTGGAAGGAAATGGGGATTTCGCAGTATCCTTCTGGAGTGAGGTGGGAAGGGAGTGGGGATTTCGCAGTATCCTTCCCCTGGAGTGGGGAGGGAATGGGGATTTCGCAGTATCCTTCCCCTGGAGTGAGGTGGGAAGGGAGTGGGGATTTCACAGTATCCTTCCCCTGGAGTAGGGTTGGAAGGGAATGGGGATTTCACAGTAGGCTGCCTAAACCTTGCATCTTAGCTTCAGCATTGATGCCTCGCTTTCCCCACAGATGGAAGACCTGCGGCTTGTCTACGGCACCATGGGGGGCTACTACGGCGCCAACGGCATCCACGCTTCTGAGCCCACCCTAGACAATCGACGGAGGAACTCGGCGGTGGAGGTCATCTTTGCCGATGAACTGGAGCGGTCAAAACCAGAAGCCGACCCCAGGTTGCTGCTGCTCCATTCCCAAAGCAGCTCCGCCTTCCCCATGGTCTACACGGAGCTGGACCACGATTGGGAAGCGGCCAGTCTCTACGAGCCGAGGAGCCCCCTGACCTCTTTCCAGCCCAGCTCCAAGCTGGATGGCGCCAGCAAGCGCCCTTCCCTGAGCGACGCGAGGGACAGGAGCCCAAGGCAGCAGCTCACGTACACCGATGTCCCCTACGTGGCAGCCTCCCATCAGCCCTTGGAGGTGGCTTCTCCTCCCGTTTTCTTCTACGTGGATCGGCCACCTCAGTACCCCAAAAGCCCCACCGTTGACCGCGCCGAGGAAAGAGTTGTGGAGGTCAACCCCTGCGAGGCACCCTTGAAGCCACAAAGGAACCCAGCTGCAGCCCACCCCAAGTCGATGGGGCCTCTGGCCCTACCCCGGGCACCCTATGTCACCCACCTTAGCATGGAGGAAGAGGATAACGTCTTCGGCTACGGTGTTCCGGAGACCCCCAAAAGATCTTTGAGCCAGTCGGACGTCAAAGCCACCAGATTCCCTTGCGGCTCCGAGTTCCGCCCCCTCGGACCCTGCCCCGTCTTGACCAGCAGGAAGATTGACCTCTTGCAATGCCTGCTCGCCCAGCCGCCTTTCCCAGAACCTCCCCAAGTGCAGCGGAGCGCAGAGCGCTACGCGGGCAGCGGGACCGAATCCAGCGACTCCGATTCGGACCTCCTCCCGGACTACTATGCCCTCTACGGGCGGGTTCTCAAAAGACCCCGGGTGCGGATTCACCTCTCCTCGGGGAGCCTGCAGCTGGAGGGAGAGGAGCCCCTGGTCCCTGCTTCCACCATGATCCATGATCCCGAGAGCACCTCCAATTATTTTATGTAGGCAGCACAACAACGGCCCAGATTGAAAGGACGTGGCGTATTGCCCATTTGTGAATTTTATTTAAAACAAAAAACACCTGCTGAATTCACTGACACTGTTAAAAGGAAAAGCAGAATTAATTGGCTTTACATATCGGGAGTTTCTTTTCCTTCAAGGGACAATTTCATTGATTTAGTGCATATTTAGTGCTGGTCATCACCTTTAAAGCCCTACATGGCCTAGGACCTGGATATCTGAGAGACCGCCTCCTGCCACATACCTCCCAACAGCCGATAAGATCTCACAGGTTGGGGCTTCTCCGGGTGCCGTCGACCGGACAATGCCGGCTGGCAGCCCCTCGGAGGAGGGCCTTCTCTGTAGTTGCTCCGGCCCTGTGGAACGATCTACCCGCAGAGATCCGGACCCTCCCCACTCTCTCGGCCTTCCGTAAGGCCACTAAAACCTGGCTGTTCCGGCAGGCCTGGGGCTGTTGACCCCATGAACAAGGCCCAGCCCCACCTAGATTGAGTGTATGGTGCGTTGCTTTTAAATTTGTTTCTTTTTTCTATTTTTAACTTTTTATCTTTAACCTTGTTTTTGTAAGCTGCCCGGAATCCTACGGGATTTGGCGGCATATAAATTTATTAAATTACAATTATTTGGGAGAGGGCATCATAAACATCATACTGGACAAATTAACTTTTGCATCAGGCTTAGGATTTCCCAACTCAATCACCAATTAAATCCAGAAAAGAGCATGTTGGTAAGAGGGGAGCGGGGAAATAATTAATCTACTGTTTCCTTCCTTTTTTTTTTTTTTTTAAGCTTCCAATTGTGAGCTGCGGGATTGCTGGAAATGCCAGTTGTAAATGCAGAGATAGCAATAGCAATAGCAGTTAGACTTATATACCGCTTCATAGGGCTTTCAGCCCTCTCTAAGCGGTTTACAGAGTCAGCATATCGCCCCCAACAACAATCCGGGTCCTCATTTTACCCACCTCGGAAGGATGGAAGGCTGAGTCAACCCTGAGCCGGTGAGATTTGAACAGCCGAACTGCAGAACTGCAGTCAGCTGAAGTAGCCTGCAATGCTGCATTTAACCACTGCGCCACCTCGGCTCAGAGATGATGTAAAGGCTGACTGGCGGCCACCTCCAGGGTGGAGTCAGTCTGACGGTGCGTAGGATACTGCTGCCCATCACGGAGCCAGCTCCACCTGTGCTGTATGCGGTTCTCAGGTTTATATGGAGCACAGATGTTTTTCCAGTCCTCGTTTTGTTACTCAGTTTCCCGTCGTGGATTTGAAAGATTTTTTTTAGGGGGTGGGTGGGTTTTCTTTCAAGAGCTTGATGCCGTTCAGTTCTCCCTCCTGGTGTTGTCGAAGCCCAGCTGTTTTCCAGCGGAAAAAACACACAAGATTTTCTTCAGAGCAAGGGGCTCTAAACCTCGGCCACTTCAAGACCGCTGGACTTCAACTCCCAGAATTCCCCAGCCAGCAATGCTGGGATTTGAAGTCCACCGGTCTTAAAAACGGCCACAGTTGGAAGCCCCCTTCCTTTACGGCATCTTCCTACATTCTGTCACGGCAATTTTTTTTTAGCAAAAGGGGGTCCTCTTTTGCCCCTCGATCCCCAAAAACTGGGACAAGGAACTCGGGACCAGCAGATACCGTCTTATCTGCCACGCATTTTTTTTTTAAAATTCAGTTTACATACAAACCTGAAAGTCCACTTTTTGAGACTGTTTCAGATTCAAATTCTCCCCTGGAGCTTCTCCAGATTATTATTAAAAGATGTTAATTTGTCTTTTTTAAAAAAAACGAGGAGGGGGTTTCCTTGTAGGAAAAACCAAGCCTTTTCCCACCTTCGGATGCAGTGGTCTTCATCGTCCATCATCCCTGGCCAGCCTAGCAGAGTAGGGGATTATGGGGGTTGACATCCCACTTCTGTTAAGGATCTCAAAAAGGTTGATTGTGGGGAGGGGGGGGGAGGATTGCAAAAAAAAACACCACCTGTGACTTGCCTTCTTAATTGATCCTTGGCTCAGGTGTTTTTGTTGGGACACACAATCACACAACGACCACAGAAGATTAGAGAACTTAAATATTTATTTGTGTGGTTTTCTTTTAACTCTTTTGACTTTCTGCGCCCCCCCCCCCCTTTTCCTCAAAAGTGTGAAAGAAGCTTCATCTATAAACAGATTTACAGAACTAACAAGAGGCCGGGAGGGAAGAGTGCGACGTTCTCAACTCAAATGATAAGGGTTATTTTGTAAAGCTTCGCATCAAACTGTATTTACAACGGCTTCTGCGTTTATAAAAATATTTTATTTGATCCGTAACATTATTGTTTTCAAAAACTATGTCCAGACTGTTTCCCCTCCCCTCCCACCCACCCACCCTCCCACCCCCTCAGATATAAATTTCTAATGGTGTTTCAGGTATATAGCAATGAAACAATTTTTTTTTAAAACAAACATTTCTTTAAAATTAAAACAAAGGAGTTAAAAGTTCTTCGTGGGGTTTTTTTACAGTGTAGGCACCATTGAAAACAATTCTCCTTGGCATTTCTATCCACCCTCTCTTGCCAGTGTCTTTATATCTTTTTTTGTTTTTCCTTACAAAGAAAAGGTTGTAATGGCAACTTTTAATCACAACAACAACGAAAAAATCACTGGTTTTTTTGCACTCTTATTTAACTCCGTTCCGTATTTGGCTGATACACTTCAAATCCTTTTAAAACGAATCTTGTGCAAAAACCAAAAACAACAACAACAAAAAAAAATGTGCAGATCTGAACTATAAAATTAAACATATCCAGACTTTTTATCAAAAATAAATTTACACCCACACTTCCACAACCAGAGACTGAAATACAACACACTTCGATAGCATAATATACAAACTTGGGTTGAAAAGGCAAAAGAGAGAGAGAGAGAGAGAGAGAGAGAGAGAGAGAGAAAACCTCATCTCAACAGTACCATAAATATATAATCGAAAGCAAGTTTATAATTTCTTCTACCTTTTCTGAAAAAAAAGGGGAAAAAAAATCACCTCTGTACTGCACAGTACTTATCTTTCTCCGTGAAAGAATATCTATAACTCAATTATTTGCATATTAACTGGTAAATAGATATTTAAAAATACACTTTGGGGAGGGAGGGAGGAAGGGAGGGAGGGGGGAAATTAAAGGGCTGTTGTGGATGCACAAAAAGGACTTCAAGAAAGTAAGTCTATCAATATCTTACAAAAAAAACAACACACACACACACACACACAACCTCACAAAACGCTGGTGACACCATTTCAGGTACTGCTCGGACACCGGCAAGGCTGAGCAGGCTCTCCTCTCTCTCCCATTTTACTCCCAAGAGAAACGACTCGGGCCAAACGGGGGTCCGTTATTGCCAATCCCCACCCCAAAAACCTTTCAACCATATTGCTTTAAAATTTCTTACCATGATGAACGTTTCTTTCAGGGGAGGGGGGAACCGAAAACGGCGGCCGCGTCCACGCGCAGCCCACAGCCCACCCCTTCCGTGTGCAATGCATTTTTTTTTTAAACAAGGAAAAAAAAAAGAGGAGCGGGCTTCAGAGGCGTGTGCCCCACCCCCCTTCCCGGGCTGCCATCTTGGTTTTCTTTTTACCCCTGACCCCCCCCCCTTTTTGCCCCGCGGCCGCTGGGATATGTTGCTCTACGAAAAGGGGCTACGGAGAAACGGCACGCGGCGTTCACGGGACAACTGGCCAAGCCGTTTCGACGTATTGCTTTCAGGCGGAGGTGACACCCTCCACCACCAGCACCCCCAAATAAAATAAAACACGGTGCCAAATTCCTCACACTCGGCACGGGCCCAAAGAAAGACGACGGGGCCAAATGGGGCCCGGCGGAGAGGTGCGTCTGCGTAGCCTTCGCTCCTCAAAGATAGGTGCCGAGTCTGGCCTTTTTTGGGGGGGTGGGGATGGGGGCTTTAGGAGACCTGCAATTCAGGCAGAGGAGAAAACAAACCCAAATGTGTTTTCTGCGAAGTTTAAAAAGGGGGGGAGGGGGGAAAGGCTCCGGATTTGCGGAGGAGGCCGAGGCGGTTGGCAATTGTGAGCCCCCCCGGCTGCCTCTTAGAAGCAAAGGGCACAGACGGTTTTTGTCTCGTTTTGAGCTGGATTAAAGGAGTTGGGAACTAAAATGTTAAAAGTCGCTCTTTACAAAAAGAAAAAAAGGAAGGAAGGAAGGAAGGAAAAGGGGAAAAAAAGAAAGAAGGAAGGAAAGCACGTATGCCATTTACAAAAAGAGTGGAGTTCAATCCTTAAATCCGAATCCGCGATCACCAAAAAATTCTATTGCGATGATCTCGAAAGGCACCAAGAACTCAAGAAAAGAAGCCGAGGCAGAGGAGGGAGGTTGGTGGGTGGTGAGGAGAGGCCTCCGTGCGGGATGGCATCCTGGGGGTGCTGCGGGTGTCCTTCCTCAGGAGTCGTTGGCAGAGAACCTGGGGAGAGAGAAAGGCCAGGAGGGGAGGTTCCATCAGGGCGTCAGAGCTACGGGGGGCGGGGGGAGGTGTCCTTCCGCGAATGCAGGTATAATAATACCGTATTTTTCAGAGTATAAGACGCACCTTTTTCCCTCAAAAAAGAGGGAGAAATCTGGCTGCGTCTTATACACTGAATACAGCATTTTCCCCTCCCAAAACCCCGCCCCCTTTGCAAAAAACGGCCGTGCGTAGCCTTTAGGATGCTTCCAGAGTGCTCCTAGGGGCTGGGGAGGGCAAAAATGAGCAAAGAACGTTCATTTTTGCCCCCCCAACCCGTAGGAGCACCCTGGAAGCATCCTAAAGGCTACGCACGGCCGTTTTTTTGACAAAAAAAAGGCCCGTTTTCATGAAAAACGGGCCGTTTTTGGGGAAGTCTGCAGAGTGCATACACTTTTTTTTAAAAACAAAAATTTGCCCCTTCAAAATCTTGGTGCGTCTTATACTCCGAAAAATACAGTCGCCTTTATTGTCATTGTACAAAATAAATACAAAGAACTTGGTTTGAACCCAGTGGTGCAATTCGTAACAACGCATACAAACAACATAAATAGCATAAAGAATAATCCCAACGCAAGTAATTCGGGGGAAAGAAAAAAGAAAAGAAAGACCCTTCAAAGTTACGGCAGCACTGGGGGGAAAAAAAGGGACCGAAGAGTATTTTTCACACTGTTGCATCCCCCGGGGTCGAAATTCAGACACTTGGCAACCGGCTCATATTTATGACGGTCGCAGTGTCCCAGGGGGGGGGTCACATGATTCCCTTTTTTGCGACCTTTCTGACAAGCAAAACCAGATTCGCTTAACAACTGGGTGACTAATTTAACAGCTGCATTGATTCGCTTAACAACCGCGGCAAGGCAGGCTGTAACATGGCACAAGGCGGCTATTCTGGCTCAGGAACGGAAATCCAGGGCTTCAATTCTGGTCGTGAGTCAAGGACCACCAACCCAAATCATGCTCCTCCCAAATCTTACTTCTGGAATTTCTCCATCAGCTTCTTCACCATCTTGTCGGTGATCCCGGGGCTGGCGGCTTCTGCCAGGCTGATGCTCTTCTCCAGCTCTTCAATGGCCCGCCTCTTGCTGGCGTTGTTGGAGTCTTGCTGCTTCAGCTGAGCAGGGGGCAAAGAGAGCTGGGTGAGGGGCTTCAGTGGCAGCCATGCAGGGCCCGAAGGGGTCAAGAGACTCACTATTCTGACCGGGGCTTCCCGAGAGCCTGAAGCAAACTCCTTGTCCCGACAAGAACCCCTATTATTAATTGACTGAATTCTGCTCATTCACATCCAGCAAAGTCTTTCAAGGGAGGATTTACAGTCACAGACCTTATCTGGCTTGGAGAGCTGCCAGGACGATATCTGCAGAACTTGGCAAGGAGTCTCGGAGACACGAACGGATAAAGCGAACTAACTGTCTCCTGCAAACTCCACTCCCCTTTCGCTCCTCTTTTATTCCCTCTGGGAGGGGCCATTCATCGTCCCCGTGACCTTATTCCCAAGTAGACCCGTTCTTTAGCTGTTCCCTTCGTCTGGCAACTCTGTGCATGTACACACTGGGAACAGGCTCCAGCTGTTCGTCTGCCTCACTGCTGTCCGACTCTGAAGGCAGCTGATAACTGGCAGATGGCCCTGGCCCCCGCTCTGCCTCCGACACAGAGCCCTCATCGGAGCCTTCTCCAGACTCCAGGACTGGCCCAGGTTCCTCCCCAACCCTCCTCACTGTCTGAATCGGCTGCCAGCTCTGCTGGCCACAACACTCACCTCTGCAAACACGGGATTGATGATCAGGGTTAAACAGCCCAAGGTTTTCAGGAGATCTTGGTCCTAGAGAGTCAGGAGGGATGTTTTCAGACACAGCATTTGAAGCGCCCTGAAACCTCGAGACATCGTTAAGTCCGAAGCATCGCAGGCAGGATCTAGCCAGCTGGTAATTCCAGGTGGGAAAGTAGCCTGTTCAATTTGGAGATGTCTTGCCCACAAACGACTGGCAAAGTGCCCTCTCAATTTGGGGATCTCTTAATGGGAATGGTGGTGGCATGGTTTTAAGGTTTTCTTTCTTTTAGAGATAACCTTTGACCCGGGGAACGGATAATTTGGAGATGTATAACTGACGATATGCAATGAATAAACCTCAAAGGCTTGTTGTCTCATCTAATAAAAGTCAAATCTCTCTCAGACCAATTAGATCGCACAGGTTGGGTCTCCTCCGGATTCCATCTGCCAGCCAATGTCGGCTGGCGACTCCCCGGGGGAGAGCCTTCTCTGTTGCAGCTCTGGCCCTCTGGAACGAGCTCCCTGTTGAGATCCGGACCCTTACTACCCTCCCGGCCTTCCGCAAAGCCACCAAGTCCTGGCTGTTCCAGCAGGCTGAGGGGAGCTGAGAAGCATCTACCTCCACAGAAATTGTGAATGTTGGTTTTGTTTTCTAATATGTTGTCTTTGTCTCGTTCCCCCGTTTCCCTTGTCTTTTGTGAGCCGCCCGGAGTCCTCCGGGAGTGGGCGGCATACAAGACAAATAAATAAATAATAATAATAATAATAATAATAATAATAATAATAATAATAACCGACAAAATACTGGCGCATAATACACCAGACATCACACTGGTTGAGAAAAATAAGGTCACAATCATAGACATCGCAATACCAGGTGATAGCAGGGTCGCCGAGAAGGAACATGAAAAAATCGCAAGATACCAGGACTTAAAAATCGAAATTCAACGACTATGGCACAAACCAGCAGTGGTGATTCCAGTGGTAATTGGCACACTGGGTGCTATTCCAAAAGCACTGGAATTACATTTAAAACAGTTAAAAATTGACAAAATCACCATCAGTCAAAGGCAAAAAGCCGCACTGCTTGGATCTGCACGCATATTACGAAAATACGTTACGACGTCCTAGGCCCCTGGGTGGGGCCCGACTAGTAACCAATGCCAAATCCGGCGAAACAACTGGCCGCTGTGATACAATTGTACAATAATAATAGTAATAATAAATAAATCCCTTTTGGGGAAGTGATAAATATGCTGGCTAAACTTACCGTTCCGTTCTGCACTTTCTTGGCGTCCGGCTTTTTCCGCACGGTAGTAAAACTCCACTCGGGATGGGAATTATTCTCCTTGTTGCTAGACTCGCTAAAAGGCAAAGGGGGAGGAGGCAAAATCAACCCATCAATCAGAGAAGCAGGCTAGGTGAGCTTGTTAAAAACACGTTCGCAAGGGGGCTCAAGGCCCTCCCGATCTGGACCGCCTTTGGGTGCATGGAGAGCCAGCAGCCGGCCCTTCGGTCCTCGCGCCCCCCCCCCCCCGCCTCCCCGCCATCCAGACTCACGAATCCGAGCCGTCCGAGTCCGTTTCGTCGCTGCTGTGGCCTTCGGCTTTCCACCTCTTGAACCTGTCGATCAGCTCTGTCAGGTAAGAAGTCTTCTTGGCGTTTTTCAGGATGAATTTGTGCTTCAGCAGCTCCTTGGCTGTGGGACGCTGGGAAAGATAAGAAGCGTCGGTTCGTTTTCCAGAAGAGCCTCAACGCGCTGGAGGTGTAGAGCCGAGGTGGCGCAGCGGTTAGAGTGCAGCACTGCAGGCCACTTCAGCTGACTGCTAAGCTGCAGTTCGGCGGTTCAAATCTCACCGGCTCAAGGTTGACTCAGCCTTCCATCCTTCCGAGGTGGGTGAAATGAGGACCCGGATTGTTGTTGGGGGCGATATGCTGACTCTGTAAACCGCTTAGAGAGGGCTGAAAGCCCTATGAAGCGGTATATAAGTCTAACTGCTATTGCTATTGCTATTGCTATTGCTATTGCTATCTATCTATCTATCTATCTATCTATCTATCTATCTATCTATCTATCTATCTATCTATCTATCATCTATCTATCTATCTATCTATCTACTGTATCTATCTACTGTATCTATCTATCTCTTCTATCTTATCTATCTATCTATCTATCTATCTATCTCTTCTATCTTATCTATCTATCTATCTATCTATCTATCTATCTATCTATCTATCTATCTATCTACTGTATCTATCTACTGTATCTATCTATCTATCTCTTCTATCTTATCTATCTATCTATCTATCTATCTTCTAGAGAGATAGATAGAGCCGAGGTGGCGCAGTGGTTAGAGTGCAGTACTGCAGGCCACTTCAGCTGACTGCTAAGCTGCAGTTCAGCGGTTCTAATCTCACTGGCTCAAAGGTTGACTCAACCTTCCATCCTTCCGAGGTGGGTGAAATGAGGACCCGGATTGTTGGGGGCGATATGCTGACTGTAAACCGCTTAGAGAGGGCTGAACTGCTATTGCTATTGCTAGGTGGACGAGGGCAGGAGATCGAAAGGATGGCCTGCTTCCGCTAAGACCTGCTGATCAAATTCTCAACCACCATGGGAGGAAAGCTCAGGGGTGGGAAAAGGCCTTCCTCTCAAGAAGAGCTTTTCCAGAACCCAGTCAAGACATACCATTGGGGAGAGCCTACGACAACCTACAATGGCCAACTCATCGTAGAACAAGAGTTACACTAATATCGAAGCCACAGTAGAATAGAATAGTTAAAGAAAGAATGCCAAAGGAGGGAATAAATGAAATGTGGATGACAAAAGTTAAAATAACGTTTTAATTATTTTAAATAATTAAATTGAAAGTGTTGAATTGTCCCACAGCGAGTTGGCCCTTCCTTGGGGAGTCGGCTGTGGCAAATTGTCCCATACCGCTTCCGGTTCAATCCTCATCTTATAAGTCCACCTCGCCTTTTCTTGCTTTTGTTTATTATTGATTTACCTTTCATTCTGTGAAATTCATTCAGCGTTCCAAATAATATTAAAAAAAAAAAATTAAAACGTTTCAGATTGTGCAGAAATGGACAAGTTAACATCAAGATTCAAGGACAAAGAAGAGTCTGAATACTATGAAATTTGGGATAACTGGTATAAAATGGTTGCATAACAGGAATAAAGTTAATTCAGTGGGAGTGGGATAGAAGAAAGAGGGGTAGAACGGGCGGGAGAGAGGATGGGAGGGAGGGTGAGAAGGAAGGGAGGGAGTAGACTGGGAGAGAGGAGAGGTAGAGGGGGAGGGGAAGTAGGGTAGAGGGGAATGATGGAGGGAAGATAGAAAGTTGGAGGGGGGCGGAAGAAAGAGGTGTAGGGAGAGTGGAAGAGGTATATTGGGTTTCTATTTTGGGGGGTATTGTTGACAAGAGGAACTGCTGTGATTATTGTTTAATGTTGTATGGCCCCGGCTATGCACAGTATATATGTGACTGTATGAAAATGAAAAATGGAAAATAAAAACATTTTAATAGGAATAAAGTTAATTCAGCCGAGAAACAATAGAGAAAGCTATAGAATTGTAGGTGAATGTATATAAATACAGAAGCGATATAAGATTGATCTATACAGGTATGATGACAGAACAATGTTAATGTGATGATTATAAGATGTTGTAGAGGGGGAAAAAAACAATTAAAAATCTGCTTTTTTAAATAAAAAAAAATTAAAACCTTGATGCTAACCACCATTCTGGAAGTTGAGATCCTAACAGTGAATCCGCAGAGATCTAAACAAATCTACTCTTCGTGGACTCCAGAGCAATGACCCAAACCTTCATTGGCCCGAACAGTAACTTCGCCAAGAGCAACGATTAGACTAAACGTTTTAATGTTCTTTCGCCGGCCTCCGTGGGTCAACAGATGTTTTCTAAGCGTCGGTCACAACCGTCCACCTCCATTAACTCCCGAGAGAGTCGGGAACTTTGCCAATCCAACCACACTCCCTTGTGAAACTTTCATTACACGTCTCATCTGGAATCTGACTCAGAATTAAGCTCCAACCAATTCATCTGATTCACTCTTCGGCGTGCTCCAAACATCCTGTGCGGCTCGAAACAATCCTCGGCCAAGCCACAGAAAAAAACACAACAAAATGCTTGAAAGGTTTATCCGGCTGCGTTTTGGGTGCAGAGAAGACGGCAGCCTTCGAAATCACGACGACGCATCGTGATACATTTAGCCCCCAAGAAGAAGATCCCCACAAGATGGAACCTCTCCCACCCCGCCACCTGGACGCAGGGGCCAGGGAATAGCCAAAAACACACTCACAAACGTCGGGTCCTTGTTCAGACAGGCGTCGATAAACTCTTTGAAGGGTTTGCTGAATTCCCCGGCGAGGGTGGGGGGGTTGTTTTTAGGGATGAGGAAAAGGACTCTCATCGGGTGCATGTCGGAATTCGGAGGTTCTCCTTTGGCGAGTTCAATGGCGGTGATCCCAAGAGACCAGATATCAGCCTGCAAGGGAAGAGGATAAGTTTTTATTTTAAAGACATAAACACATCAACAAAAAACAAACACGTGGCTTAAGGCAACATAGGAACAAGAAGTTCCGTCGTATATCATACAGCAGCTCCGTATCGGTTTCTTTACAGTTAGTGTTTTCCCTTTCTATACCTTTCTATCTTACATTCATGTTCTCCTTATTCGTTATCCATTTTTATGTACAATTCTATATTTATTTATACTTAGCTATTTACTGTATATACTCGAGTATAAGCCTAGTTTTTCAGCCCACTTTTTGGGCTGAAAAAAGCCGCCTCGGCTTATACTCGAGTCAGTGAAAAATTTGCCCGAAATGGAGGAGAAAAAGGGGCGGGGCCATGCCGCTGGGTGACACTCGTGAATGGCCCAGTGCCCCTGTGAGTTTCCCCTCCCTCTGTGTCAGTTTGCCGCGCAGCGCGCACCGCACCATCCCCCCTCCTCACGTTCTAATGTAATGCAGGGCTATCTTACGATTCCCCTTCCTCCCCCTCCTGCCGCTCTGCAACGATGTCCCACCTCCTCCTTGTTATGGCAAGCAGCCACATAGCGATGTCCCACCTCCTCTGGTACAGTGATCCAATGATAGGAATCACTGTGCCGTGTGTCATAGGAGGCGGGACATCGCTCCCGCGGCTGCACGGGACATCATCATCACAGCGGGACATCAGCATCATGAGGTGAGTGAAGTATTTCATTGAACACACTGCTAGTTTACTGTTTTTCTTTGAAATAAATATTCAAAAACATTATTGGTATCTATTTTTATTTTTGAAATTTACCGGTAGCTGCTGCATTTCCCACCCTAGGCTTATACTCGAGTCAATAACTTTTCCAGTTTTTTGTGGTAAAATTAGGT
The DNA here is from genome assembly GCF_051295495.1 of Thamnophis sirtalis. Taxonomy (NCBI): domain Eukaryota; kingdom Metazoa; phylum Chordata; class Lepidosauria; order Squamata; family Natricidae; genus Thamnophis; species Thamnophis sirtalis. The sequence continues at coordinate 55,099,960 of NW_028261393.1, read as the reverse complement.
GCCTCGGCTTATATTCGGGTCGGCCTATACTCGAGTATATACGGTATCTGGCCGGCTATTTTGAATGAGGTCGAGAGTCCCCCCCACCCTCCCTCAAAGCACAAACTTTGAATTACGTGACGCGGGTCGATGCTCTTCCGGGTTTCCGGGAGCACCTTTAAACTACTACACACAATGTGCAAACACCCTTTTGTTTTTATAACCTGGGCAGTCGGGCTTATGATAAACTGCGGATACGTTTGCTCCTGGGGAAGAACAAACCGACCTGATGGGTCCCGGTGTGTGTGTGTGTGTGTGTCTGAAACTAAGGTCAACAGGAAGCCTGGAAGATGGACTATCAAGTTTGAAGCACGCTTATGTTGTGGCGACGATTGTCGCTTCTTTCCGCTTGCCGAAGAATCAGAGGGCAGGGAAGCGGGAGGTGGAATGTAGGCTCCGGACATCGAGAAGATGAGCATGAGAGCCAAGGACACTTCAGCAGGGGTTTGCCAAACTCAACGACGTTTTCTCATAGCAATACATTGACGTTCAATTGGACAATGCGACCTGCGCTAACAGCGGGAAGGTGAATCCTACACTTTAATTCTGTGGGTTTGCACGGAAATTAGCTAAAATCTGGCTTTGAGGAGTGGCTCACTCACTACGTGGGGAGAATGTCTGTGTGTTTAAGCAGCAGACTGTCCTCTGGGCTCCGCACTGGCTTGTCTTTTCTGGAGAAGCGCCAAGAGTTTTTCACCTAAAAGCTTTTAAGGCGTGAACGGCAAAAAAAGAGAGAGAAAAAGCTGAACCTCCCTGAGAGACAAAAGTCAGAAGGTGGAACAGGTATCCAGACTTCCTTGGGTTCCACCACAAAACCGCGCCCGACTAAACCGCGTCGCTGACGTCATCAACAGGGCGACAACAGCGCGGAGACAGAAGCACACTGTAAACCCTAAACCTAAAATTAACTCTTAAACCTAAACCTAACCCCCATAAACCTAATCCTAAACCTAACCCTAAACCCAACCCTTAACCTAAACCTAATCCTAACCCTTAACCTAACCCTAACCCTAACCCTTAACCTAACCCTAAACCTAACCCTAACCCTAACCCTTAACCTTACCTTAAGTTGAATCGGCTTGCTTTCAAAGCGCTATTTAAAGGGCCCTTCTTTCTCCGCGCTGGCTGTTGTCGCCCTGTTGATGACGTCAGTGACGCGGTTTAATCGGGCGCGGCTTAGTCGAGCGCGGTTTTGACGGGTCACGCCTTCCTTGGCCCTCTTATTCAGTCCCATCAACTATTTATTTATTACTCGTATATTAATATTATTTGCTGCCCTCCCCCACCCACCCCTGACCGTTAGGGACTGGTAATTTCCCCTTGAAGACTTAAGACATATACGGGCAGGCCTCGAGCACAACTGAGCCAAGATTTTCTGTTGTTAAGTGAGACACGCGTTAAGTGAGCTCTGCTCAATTTTACAGCCTTTCCTGCCACGATCGTTCAGTGAATCACTGCGGTTGATAAGTTAGGAATACTTATATGTTAAGTGAATCTGGATTTCCCCATTGAATTCGCTTGCCGGGAGGTCGTAAGAGGGGATCACGTAACCCTGGGACGCTGCCTAAGTCTGAACCAGTTGCCAAGCATCTGAATTTTGATCACAACATCCTGGGGATGTTACAAAGGTCGTAAGTGGGAAAAACGGGCACTTTTTTCACAGCGTTGTAACTTTACACCGTGTTGTAACTTTACACCGTGTTGTAACTTTACACTGCGTTGTAACTTTACACCATGTTGTAACTTTACACCGCGTTGTAACTTTGAACAGTCACTAAACGGACTGTTGTAAGTCGAGGACTAGCTGTATTTTAAAAAATCCCACTACACAATGAGCTGCAATTCTGGATGGTAACCAGCTACTCCAACGTTCTTACATAAATTAAAGAGGCCGTCCGAGGCCTACTAAGGATCTTACTTTTGAGTCGTAGGCCGACTGCTGTATGACTTCGGGGGCCATCCAGAAAGGCGTCCCTACGAAGGTGTTCCTCTTAATTTGAGTATCGGTCAGTTGTCCAGCAACCCCAAAATCTGCAAGCTTCACATCTCCTTGTTCAGACAGCAACACGTTGGCAGCTGGCCGGGAGGACAAGAGAAGGAAAACTTCATTTAACCAGAGAAGGGACGCTGTGGTCCGAAGGGGGGGGGGGCGATTCCTCCCTCCCTCTTTCTACGCACCTTTGATGTCTCTGTGGATTTTCTTCTCCGAGTGCAGGTAGTCCAACCCCTTCAGGATCTCCTTGAGCATCGTAGCGATCTGGAATTCGTCAAAGGGCCCAGCACGGAGCTCGAGAGGGAATAACCAGAGTTTATTATAAGCTTTAACGAAACCCCAGGCCCCGTGTCGGTTCTGAAACGCCCGTTTGCTCCCCTTTTTAAAGGTCCTAGCGCAAGAGAGAGATTCAAGCTTTGTCTCCGTCTCGTCAGAGACGTTTCAACGTCTCTTCAACAAAAGTTGGCACTTCAACAAAAGTTTTACGTCACTAAATTAAAAAAATACCTGGAAAGAGAGCTAGGCCATTATCAAAAATAAATCTGGATGTTGTGAACCCGTTACTCTCCTCAACTCATATCTTATTCTTTATCTCTTCATTTGTTACCAAGAAAACCTCTGAACGTGTCGAGATCAGTGGAAGCACCGAAGCGGGGACAACTCAAGATACTATTGGTGTGCAAGGCTTGGGAGCCGGCACAAAACCATCTTTGATCAGACTTCAAGATGAGAATCAGCTGCCTACAAGCAACCACTCCTGTCCCCAGGTGAATTTCTCATGGCAAGGAAGCCCATCAGAAGCTCCAGGAACAAAGCAAAATCCATTAAGAGGCCTCCTCAGACTTGAGGGGACTACTCTACCGGATCTTGCCCACAGAAGAAATGATTCTTGGGTGTTACAGATAAGACCACCTCCTGCTCTCTTGACATCAGCTCCTCTAGCCCAGGGCTCTCCAAACTTGACAGCGTTAAGGCTTGTGGACTTCTAGAATTCCTCAACCCGCTCTGGACGCCAGCTACAAGAGATGTGGACTTCAACTCCCAGAATTCCCCCTGCCGGCTGAGGAATCCTGGGAGTTGAAGTCCACAAGTCTTAAAAGTTGCCAAGCTTGGAGACTCCTGCTAGCCCTCAATGTTTCTCAACCTGAGGACTTCAACTCCCAGAATTCCCCCTGCTGGCTGAGGAATCCTGGGAGTTGAAGTCCACAAGTCTTAAAAGTTGCCAAGCTTGGAGACTCCTGCTAGCCTTCAATGTTTCTCAGCCTGAGGACTTCAACTCCCAGAATTCCCTAGCCGGCATGGAGAATTCTAGGAGCTGAAGTCCACCTCTCTCTTAATGGAGCCGAGAAACGTTTTTTTTTTCTAGTCTAAGTGAAACGGTCTCTGCTTTGCAGGGTAACAACCGAGAGCCATCCAAGGCCAAAGGGAGTTGCAGACGGAGAGTTAAACTGAAGCAGATGCTGACATTAATCCGAGGAGACAAAAGCGGGCTTCAAACCCCCATGAGGACATTTGTGGAGGGCCTAGGCGTAAATACTGTGGCAGAATTATCTTGGAGGAAAAGGGTGGGTCTCCCAGAGAGCCCTGTGGTCAAGCTGCCTGGGGGGATAAGGGAAAATTAGGCCGCTCCCTCGGGCTCTCTGCTTTCTCGCCCCCTCCTAAGCTGCACCCACCATGAAGGACGCCTCTGTCGTAAGCAATACGTCCTTTCAGGCTTTAAAATTCACAGGAACCCAAAATGGAAAAGCCAGCAGTTTGAGCCCCTCAATAATAGCTGTGTTTGCTCCCACAGCAAACTCTCCGGTTCGCCTTCCAACAGAAGCATCTCTGTCTGTGGAAAGCTGATTTTTAATTATTATTTTTTTTAAAGTCCGCCTTTCAATTTATTAACGGCGACGGGTAGTTTTCATAACTGCAAGGTTTCCTTTTGCTAAAACAAAAAGGTCAAGCAACAGGCTTTTTCTTCTAGCAAAAGTTTATTTACAGCCCGAGGAAGAGGAGGGACGCAAGCAGTTCTGTCCCTCGGCCACCGGACCCGAAGGAACGCACTGAAGTCCCTGGGTCAACTGGAGGCTCCTGCGGGAAAAATCTGTGCTAATAGAAAACATGTTTCAGTCGGGCGATGGAATTCCCGTCCCTGCCCAAGTCCTGAAGTCAAGGCAGCTCGGTCAAGTTTCACACCCTCTCGAGCCTCCTCGGTGGCAGACAGGAAGGAGGACACTTATTTGTTGCTGCCAAGAGGTGAACCTTTCTTGCCCACGAGCCTTTGTGATGGACCGCAGCCGTTGAAAAGTATTGCAATCTGTAGAAAGTGGCAGACGACTGCAGATAATCGCGGGCTGCTGCAATCCATCATTAGGTAAAGGTTCCCCTCGCACAGATGTGCTAGTCATTCCTGATTCTAGGGGGCGGTGCTCATCTCTGTTTCAAAGCCGAAGAGCCAGCGCTGTCCGAAGATGTCTCCGTGGTCATGTGGCCGGCATGACTCAATGCCAAAGCAGATAGCAGATAGACTTATATACCGCTTCATAGGGCTTTCAGCCCTCTCTAAGCGGTTTACAGAGTCAGCATATCGCCCCCCACAGTCTGGGTCCTCATTTCACCCACCTCGGAAGGATGGAAGGCTGAGTCAACCTTGAGCCGGTGAGATTTGAAGCGCTGAACTGCAGATAACAGTCAGCTGAAGTGGCCTGCAGTACTGCACCCTAACCACTGCGCCACCTCGGCTCAAAGGCGCATGGAACACTGTTACCTTCCCACCAAAGGTGGTCCCTATTTTTCTACTTGAATTTTTACGTGCTTTCGAACTGCTAGGCTGGCAGAAGCTGGGACAAGTCACGGGAACTCACTCCGTTACGCGGCGCTAGGGATTCGAACTGCCGACCTTTCGAATCGACAAGCTCAGCGTCTTAGCCACTGAGCCGCCGCGTCCCTTAATTCACCATTAACAGAGCTTTAAAAATAAAAAACACACCAGGTGTTTCCAAAATGCAAACTTTGGGACTATGTGCAAATAATCGGGAGTATCTTTTAGGGCTGCACACATCTGGAAATGACCTCTTGACTCAAAACATTTTAGAGTCCCTGACTAGCATTTCTAGAATCATGAAATGGCACCATCCATTTCAATCGCTTACAATACGAATCAACCAAGGTGATAAAGTGACACAAATACTTACCAAATCCAGGGCCGATCCACCACCTAAATATTCCATTATTATCCACAACTTTGTGCCCTAAAAAGGGAATGTGGGTAAAAAGTTAGCGGTTTTCCTCCTGATTTCTGCGGATAGGGGAATGTGGGGAAAGGGGGCAGGAACCCCTTGATTTTTTTTTTAGTTGGGGTGGGGGCTATAATTGCAATATACTATTTGGAAACAGCACTTCTGAACAGAGCTAGCTTTGTTAGGCAAACACACAGGGCATTGACCCTCTCAAGAAGTTGGAAACGGACAGATCAGGTATCTGTGGTGCTACTTCTGGCACCTTCTCTAACGCTCCACATGGGGCTAGCAGAGAAAACTGGGAAAACAAACAGCTGGTTCTTTCACACCGCTGTGGTTACACAGGCGCCCTTGGCGGGAACAGGGAGGCTGAGAAAATGTCTCTGAGAATTTGCCAGGATAAACCGTAACTGGGTGTGGATCTTCCGCCCCCTTGGCATCCAAGGAGCCGCTTGGCGAACCGTTACGGGCCGAGGACGTTTAACGCAGGTACGTGGAAGGGAGGGCCTGTTTGGTCTTTGGGGGAGCAGCGATGTGTTAAGTCTGTGCTTTGTTCAGAAGCCTCTGAATCATGTTACGTTAGTCAGAAAAGGTGCAGGAATTGGTCCCCCTCCCGACTCTTTCGGCCTTGAATTCACAGCAGAAACCAGAGGCAATTCTGATCATCCTTTTGGGGGACTATGACACAACTTGGGTGTTAAAGAAAAACTCTTTGTATTGTAATTCCAATAAAAAAGACATGGAGACTCTGAAAAGAGTGCAGTGAAGAGCAACAAAGATGATTTGGGGACTGGAGGCTAAAACATACGATGATGAACGGTTGCAGGAACTGGGCCTGGCTAGTCTAGTGAAGAGAAGGACCAGGGGAGACAGGATAGCAGTCTTCCAAGATTTGAGGGGCTGCCACAGAGAGGAGGGGGGGTCAAACTATTTCCCAAAGCACCCGAAGGACAGACAAGGAAATAATGGACGGAAACCGACCAAGGAGAGATTCAACCTGGAAATAAGGAGGAATTTTCTGACAGTGAGAGCCATCAACAGAAGTTGCCTTCAGAAGTTGTGGGAGCTTCATCCCTGGAGGCTTTCAAGAAGGGACTGGACTGCCATCTGTCAGAAATGGTGTAGGGTTTCCTGCTTGGGCGGGGGGTTGGACTGGATGACCTACAAGGTCCCTTCCAACTCTGATAATCTGATAGAATTAAAACTCTATGGAATCTGGACACTGTCATAGCCTAGAGTAGAACTTCATACATACCGTATTTTTCAGAGTATAAGACGCACCAAGATTTTGAAGAGGCAAATAAAAAAAAAAAAGTTTTTTGCACTCTGCAGACCTGCCAAAAACGACCCGTTTTTTCAGCTCATTTCTGCCCTCCCCAGCCCACGGGAGCACTCTGGAAGCCTCCTAAAGGCTCTGCACGGCCATTTTGATGAAGGAGGAGGGGTTTCGGGAGGCAAAAAAATGCTGTGTTCAGTGTATAAGACGTGTGTATAAGACGCACCCAGATTTTCAGCCTCTGAGGGGAAAAAGGTGCGTCTTATACTCTGAAAAATACAATAAACTGTTCCGTACAGCAGTGGTTCCCAAACTTGGCAACTTTAAGACTTGTGGACTTCAACTCCCAGAATTCTCCAGCCAGCAGAGCTGGTTCTGCTGGCTGGAGAATTCTGGGAGTTGAAGTCCACAAGTCTTAAAGTTGCCAAGTTTGGGAACCACTGCCGTACAGGGTCGCCTCTGAACTGAAACCGAAGGATGCTTGGCCCATACCTGGAATAAAACAGGGGGAGCCGATTCCAGGTGCGGACAGAAAAAGTTTGCTGCCCCTTCCAAGTCCAAAGGTAAAGCATTCATGCTCCCTCCAAACCCAGGCAAGGTAAAATGGGTCGCGCCATGTCCCCCCAACCATCTCCATGGCTCCTGGACACCCCAACTCGGCCCCTCTCTGCAGAACCACCCACGTCCCAGTTGGGAGCCCGGCGCGAAGGCCCCCCTCTTACCTTCAAGTAGGAGCCGTAGTATTTGGTGACGTAAGGGCTGTCGCATTGGCTGAGCACCGTGATCTCCTGCTGGATGTCCTCGATCTCATCCTCGGCTTCTTCCAGGTCGATGATTTTAATGGCCACCACATGCTGCGTCCGGTTATCGATGCCTTTGAAGACTTCTCCGAAGGAGCCTTTCCCGATGCGCTCCAGCTTGGTGAAAAGCCCCTCGGGATCTGCGCGGTGGTTCTGTAGGGGAGCCAAGAGGACATCGGAGCTCGGCCGAGGGGGTCCAACGGTGGGGTCGCCAGAAATAATGGGTGGGTGGGGTTTTTTTTTGCAAAAGGCTTTATTTTTTCCTTCTCATATGCCAGGGCGTGGCACGACAAAACCGCGCTCGTCAAAATAGCGGTGATAAAACCGCATCGCTAAAGCCGCGACGTCATCACCGCGCGTCATCACCGCCACGACAACAGCGCGGCGACAGAAGGGCGCTTTAAAACAGCGCAGCGGCAGAAAGCCGATTTAAATTAAGGTAAGGGTTAGGATTAGGTTTAGGGTTAAGGTTAGGTTTAGGGTTAGGTTAGGCTGAGTGCTTCGGAAGGCGCGGATTTGCCCTCGCGCTTATGTCAGCGCAGTAAGGTCGCATTTGCTTTAGCGATTCGGACGGCGCAGATTAGCACTCACACTTATGTCTCCGCGGATAAGGGCCTTGCGGTATTGTGGTGGAACCATGCCAGGGATGGCCAACCGTTTTGTCGAGGCATGCCAAAAGCGGGGAGGTTTGCGGGCGTGTGCGTCCACACCCATAATGCAATGCCCTGTGCACAACAACACCCCCGGCGCATGCACGCAGGCCGCACTGAAACCTCCAGACTTCCAGGAGGCGTGCTGGGCCGTTTTTTGCCTTCTGCAGGCTTCAGGAAAGCCCCCTGGAGCTTCCCGAGGACGAAAAACAGCCCAACAAGCAAATCGGAAGTCTGTTCCCGAACCTCCGGTTTACTCATTCAGGGAAGCCTTCTGGAGGGTGAAAAACGCCTGAAAACCAAGGTCGAAAATTAGCTGGCGCGCTGGAGCTAACAGAGCAGCACCTCATGTGCCCTCAGAAATGGCTCTGCATGCCACTTGTGCCTACTCATAGTACACAGTTGCCTACTACAACATTCTACCTGTCAACGACTATGTCAGCTTCAACCGCAATAATACACGGGCAAACAATCGATACAAACTCAAGGTAAATCGTTCCAAACTCGATTGCAGAAAGTACGACTTCAGCAGCAGAGTGGTCAATGCCTGGAATGCTCTACCTGACTCCGTTGTTACATCCTCAAACCCCCAAAACTTCAACCTTAAACCGTCTACCGTGGACCTCACCCCATTTCTAAGAGGTCCGTAAAGGGGGTGTGCATAAGCGCACCAGTGTGCCCACCGTCCCGGTTCCACCACAAATGCGCGCACAACAAAAGCGCGCCTGACTAAACCGCAGTGTCTAAAGCGCAGTAACAAAACCGCGCGACGAATTAGCCCTAAAGCGCGCTGACAGAAGCGCGCTGTAACGTAACCCTCAACCTAACCCTCAACCTAACCCTAAACCTACCCCTAAACCTAACTGTAAATCTTACCTTAAATGAAATCACGCTTCTGTCGGCGAGCTGTTGTCGACGCGCTTTTAGCGCCGCAGTGTTGTCGGCGAGCTTATGACGTTCGCGCTTTTGACGGGTCACGACCGTCCCTGTCCTACTGCCCCCATTTATCTGTATTCATTTCCTTTGTTCATGTCCATGTTTACATTTATACTTGTCATCTTGTACATGTTTGACAAACTAATAAATGAAATCAATAAATAAATTCACTCCAACCTCGGCAACTTTACGACTTGGGGAATTCTGGGAGTGGAAGTCCACAAGTCTTAAAAGTTGCCAAGATTGGAGACTCCCGTTCTCAGGTACCAGCCAGGGACCAAGAGGGTTGGGGTCTCTTCTATCCAGCTCTGTGTCTGGCGGAAGAATGGGGCTCTACCGCTGATCCCAAGATGGACCTTGATGTTCCGCAGCTGGGGGCTTCTACAAAGCCTCCGGAATCCCAGCTTTGGCCGTAAAGAGCCTCTTTCCCGCCACATGTTCTAAGCTGTCCTTTTCGTGCGCAAGCAACCCCTGGTTGTGCAACGTTTCCCGCTTTTGCCTAATTGTTTCTCTTTAAGAAACCAGCTGATAATTACCCAGACGGCGGCCTTTCCTCTCTTTCTCGCTGGAAAAGCTCAATCCCCCCGATGGAAATTTCCATCCCTACATCTCGGCACACAGCTGGACGAGGCTACTCAGGGTAGACAAACAGGCCACTGCAAGAAGCTTCCCACCCCCCCCCTTCTTTTTTGATTCTGAAGCGAGTCAGGCGGTGCCAATGTCCCGGGTTCCAAGCCTTTGGAAGTCAAGCAGGAATTTCCAGAACTCGGTGTATTTTTAGAACAGCCGCCCCTGAAAATCCTGTTTAAAAGCGCAGCAGCAGCTCTATGCAAAGATCGCTCCAGCTGAAAGAAACATAAGCACATGAACTAATCCAGTATTCAGACCAGACCGGATCTTGGAAGCGTTTACAAGCCACATTTGCATTCTTAAAAGCTCGCCCAAGGCCCTGGGGACTCCCAGGAAACAGTCAGATGGAGCGAGAAAGCAAAGAGGATTGAGGGTGCTCTTGTTCTACAACAGGGGTGCCCGACCGGGGCAACTTTTAAGACTTGTGGACTTCGACTCCCAGAATTCCCCAGCCAGGCATGAATGATAGAGTTGGAAGGGACCAGAAGGGTCACCACTGTTTCTCAACCTGGACAACTTTAAGACTTGTGGACTTCGACTCCCAGAATTCCCCAGTCGGACATGAACAATAGAGTTGGGAGGGACCAGAAGGGTCACCACTGTTTCTCAACCTAGCCAACTTTAAGACTTGTGGACTTCGACTCCCAGAATTCCCCAGCCAGACATGAATTATAGAGTTGGGAGGGACCAGAAGGGTCACCACTGTTTCTCAACCTAGCCAACGTTAAGATTTGTGGACTTCGACTCCCAGAATTCCCCAGTCGGACATGAATGATAGAGTTGGGAGGGACCAGAAGGGTCACCACTGTTTCTCAACCTAGCCAACTTTAAGACTTGTGGACTTCGACTCCCAGAATTCCCCAGCCGGACATGAATGATAGAGTCGGAAAGGACCAGAAGGGTCACCACTGTTTCTCAACCTAGTCAACTTTAAGACTTGTGGACTTCGACTCCCAGAATTCCCCAGCCGGACATGAATGATAGAGTTGGGAGGGACCAGAAGGGTCACCACTGTTTCTCAACCTAGCCAACTTTAAGACTTGTGGACTTCGACTCCCAGAATTCCCCAGCCGGACATGAATGATAGAGTCGGAAAGGACCAGAAGGGTCACCACTGTTTCTCAACCTAGTCAACTTTAAGACTTGTGGACTTCGACTCCCAGAATTCCCCAGCCAGACATGAATGATAGAGTTGGGAGGGACCAGAAGGGTCAGTTTCTCAACCTAGCCAACTTTAAGACTTCAACTCCCAGAATTCCCCAGCCAGCCAGCCAGCCAAGATGTATCATCTACCATACTACACCCATGACGTCTGAATTGATGCTTTGGTTCATGCCATGTATGGATCACCCCAGACGATGAATCAGTTTCCACCAAACCTCGGGTTAACCTTCTTTTAACATAATGCGAGAGAGCCAGATCTCGAGTTTCAATGCGGAAAAACAACTGAACAATTTCCTTAAATCGCATCCACTTGTTTAAAGCTCTCTGGTTTAAAAAAAGAAAAAAAACAGAAGTCTCACAGGCACACAAGTTCCTCCTCTGTTTTGGGTCCTCAAAACAGAAAAGGCCTGTGAGCTTGTCACTTGTGCAGCCTACACAACATTTAAGTTGCTCTCTGAAACTGAACACGCTAACAAGTCTCAGGGCTACGCGGCCATCCATCAAACTAACCTCAACCCCGGCTGCTTCAGGCGGCCCAGCCGGAGGAGCATAAAGCTGCTTTTCACAGCGGGTTGTTTGAGCCCTGGAGTTCGAGAACAAGGCGTTGTGTTTTCCCCGAGCGCTCTGTCCTTTGTGAAGGCACACTTTAACCGAGAGTGTTTGATCCTCCCCATTTCGAGCGTTAATCTGGAACTCGAGAGGGGAAGTGCCCTCTTCGCCTGACAGAGCTTGATCAAGATGACAACACACAAAGCCAGCGCAACAAGAATCATCTTGTTCTTATAAAATGCACGACAAATTGTTGCCCACTCGTTAAAACAGCGCCCGGAGACCGCAGGCTTAGATAAATAGGGAATCTCTCAGCCAGGTTAAGATTCGTTGGAACAGATTAACAAAGAGTTGGAAGGGACCTTAGAGGTCATCTAGTCCAACGCCCCCCCTCCCCGTTCAAGCAGGAGAGACCCTACACCATTTCTGACAAATGGAAGCCACCAGTCCCTTCTTGAAAGTCTCGAGTGATGAACAACTTCTGTTCTATTGGTTGATTGTTCTCACTGTCAGAAAATTCCTCCTCATTTCCAGGTTGAATCTCTCCTTGGTCAGTTTCCATCCATTATTCCTTGTCTGGCCTTTGGGTGCTTTGGAGAATAGCTTGACCCCCTCCTCTCTGGGGAAGCCCCTCAAATATTAGAAGACTGCTATCCTGTCTCCCCTGGTCCTTCTCTTCCCTAGACTAGCCAGGCCCAGTTCCTGCAACCGTTCATCGTTATGTTTTAGCCGGTTCCACCACAAAACCGCGGACGACAAAATCGCAGTCGACGAAAGCGCGTATGTGACGTCATCACAGCGTGACGAAAAAGATCGAAAAATGTAAAAATAAAGCGAAAACCTTACCCTAACCCCCCCAAACCTAACCCTAAACCTAACCCTAACCCCCCCAAACCTAACCCTAAACCTAACCCTTAACCTAACCCTAAACCTAACCCTAAACCTAACCCTTAACCTAACGAAAAACCTAACGCTAACCCTTAACCTAACGCTAAACGTAACGCTAACGCTCTAAACCTAACCCTAACCCTTAACCTAACCCTAACCCTAACCCTTAACCTAACCCTTACCTTTATGTGAATCGGCTTGCTGTAATTTAATTTTTATTTTTATTTTTCGATCTTTTTCGTCGCGTTGTGATGTCACATACGCGATTTCGTCGACCGCGCTTTTGTGGAACGCGGTTTTGACGGGTCACGGTTTTAGCCTCCTGTCCCCTCATCATCCTGGTTGCTCTTCTCTGCACTAGACTCTAGACTCTTTTTCTAGAGTCTCAACAACTTTTTTAATGTGTAGTGACCAAAACTGGATGCAGTACTCTAGGTGTGGCCTTACTAGGGCTTTATAGAGTGGTATTAGTACCTCCCTTGATCTGGATTGTATTGCTCTGGTAATGCAACTTAGGATTGTGTTGGCTTTTTTGGTGGCTGCTGCACACTGCTGGCTCATATTTAGCTGCTTTTCCACTAGGATCCCAAGATCCCTCTCACTGCTATTAAGCCTGGTTTCACCCAGTTTATACGTGTGATTCTGGTTTTTCTTACCTAAGTGTAAGTCTTTACTTTTCTCTACACTGAATTTCATTTTGTTAGATAGGGCCCAGGGTTCAAGCCTGTCGAGATCCCTCTGGATCTTGAGCCTTTCTTCTAGGATGTTAGTTTGAGACGTGGCACGACAAAACTGCGCTAGTCAAAATCGCGGTGATAAAATCACGGCGCTAAAGCCGCGACGTCATCACCGCGCGTCATCACCGCCGCGACAACAGCGCGGCAACAGAAGGGCGCTTTAAAACGGCGCCGCGGCAGAAAGCCGACTTCAATTAAGGTAAGGGTTAGGATTAGGTTTAGGGGTTTGTTTTAGGGTTAGGTTTAGGTTTAGGTTTAGCGTTAAGTTTAAGGTTAGGGTTAGGTTTATGGTTAGGGTACTGAGTGCTTGGGAATGCGCGAATTTGCCCTCCGCGATTATGTCATCGCGGTAGGGTCGCGTTTTTCCTTAGCGCTTAGAACGGCGCGAATTAGTCTTCGCGCTTATGTCTCCGCGGATAAGGGCTTCGCGGATTTGTGGTGGAACCAGTTTGAGAAACTTCTTGAGAAACTGTTAGGGACTACTGGGCTTTCCATTGTTAATGGATTTAGTGGGATCTTGTTCTGAGTAAGCAATTTGGTTAAAGAGAGATCAGGAAACATCCAAGCCATGATTCCCTCTGATTTCACCACTTGTAAGATGGATGGGATCATCAATATTATTTCTGTTGCTTTCCGAGTCTACAGAAATGGAGAGAGACGCTGAAAGATGTCCTTATTTCATTTTAAATCTCCGCGTTCCATTTATTTATACGTTTTTAAACCGCCACGAGGACTCCACAAGATTCAAGAGTCGTAACTAAGCAATCATTTCCAACGTTATTTCATCGCACGGCAAGGCTGAACATGGGCCACTTTATGCGAATGGTTTATAAGAATCTTTTTTTTTAAAAAAAATGTTCCTGAAGATATATGTCCGTCGCAAGGCATTTCTTGATCACTACGACGGAACGCAGCTTTTTAAAAGAGCCTCTTCTGTAACGCCAAGGGCCGTTTTGAATTCCCAACGGCCCCAATAAAAGTGGGGTGGGTGTTATCGTGGTTTTAATTTGTTTGCTAATTTAAACTCCGGTGAAACCTGAAAAACCAAGTGAGCCCATGAACTGAGCTGCTGAATTATTTTGTTTACAAATGGCAGGATTGCAGGTTGGGTTCCAGATTTTTCGGCAGGGGGGCACCTGCGATATTAAGATCTGGAAAAAAAAGAGCTTTATCGCTAAAGATAGGTAGTCCTCAACCCACAGCCACAATTGAGGCCAAGATTTATGCTGCTAAGGGAGGAATTTGCTAACCGATCTGCTTTACGACTTCTCTTTCAAGCGAGTCGCTGCTGCTCATAAATTAGCCTCGTGGTTGTTAAGCGGATCTAGTTTTCCCTATCGGCTTGGTCGCCAAAGAGGGTCACATCACACACACCCCCTGCGACTGCCGTAAAACTGAGCCAGTTGTCAAGTATCCTAATGTAAATCATGTGATCGTGGGGGGGGATGATGCCGCACCGGCCGCAAGTGTGGGGAAATGGTCGTAAGTCACTTCTCCGGTGGCGTTGTAACTTTGAACGGTCACTCAGGGAACTGTTGTAAGTCGAGGACTAGCCGTAATACAGGGTTGCTTGCTTCCAGCCCAGGGAAAGGATTTAAAGAAGTGTTTCTTCAACTTAGCCAACTTTTTAAGATACGTGGACTTCAACTCCCAGAATTCCCCAGCCAGCACAGCTGGCTGGGGAATTCTGGGAGTTGAAGTCCACGTATCTTAAAAGTTCTTATGGTTGAGAAGCCACCAAGCTAGTAACTCTTATCTCACCAGCATGTCTGCCTCGAACTGCAACTGCAGGATTCAGGCCCCAGTTTGACCACTGCTGAATATTTTGAGAGCTTCCATCTAAAGATGCATAAATTTGGGTCACCCAATCTCAGATCTGACATTCCCGGGGCCGAATATTCTCGACCCCCTTCCTTTTTCCAAAGGGAACCTCTTGCTCACCACCCCTGCCATATCACCCCGGTTGCAAATCCTGCAGGTCTCTCGTCCTGCAAATTTAAGAATGAGATCCTGAGCCCTGGAGCAGCAGATCCAGCCAAATCCTATTTATATTCCGAAGACCTGCAAAATGCCGACAACCAGCCGCTTTGTTCTCAATGAAGGAGAGTTATGAATGTAAACTAAACAAAAACCGAAAAAGGCACAAATATTTACCATCGCGTGAAAGAAATGAATGACTGGCTTATTTTTCTGCCATCATTTCTACTTGGAAAGGTATCTCGGCGCGCTGACATTTTCCCCCCCGCAGGGCTAACTAACTTCCCTGAAACTCTTAAAGGATCTTGAGTTTCAGATCAATTTACGCGTCCTGAAAACAAGCCACAAGGACTTCAACGCCATCCAGAAAAAAAAAGTAACAGGATAAGGGAGCAGGCTTCGCTAATGGTAATAATTAGAAGTGGCCAAATCCTTTCCTATCTTTTAATCATATAATGGTCCCTTTCTTTATTAGGAGCGTGGAGGAGGAAGGATGGCCTTGAAGAGCAATTTGAAAGCGTGGAAGAAGGGATTGTTTATATCACCCGCTTTCCTTTTAAGTAATAATCCGATCCAAGTTAAGGATCTAACAACAACAAAAAGAAGCTGTTTCGTTAATAGTGTTTTTATTATCTTAATACGATGGCAGAATGCTTTGAGGAAACCCACAAGGTTATTATTCCAGGAAATCAGCAGAGCCCAAGAATGAAAATGATTAAAAAGGGGGAAACTTTTGAGCAAAACAGAACATCTGATTTTAAAACCTGAACATCAAAGGAGTGAAACTGTCAATATTCATTCACTGGCAAAAAAAAAAACAGGAGATAAAATGAGGAAAACGGGCTGTGTTTTTCCCCCTTCACCTACACTTTTTCCATGTTGCTATTCAGCCACAATCTTTTGAGCTAATAGAATTTGTAATGGACTCTTTATTTCCCAGCACGTTAAAAAAATTCAATTACATGTCTGATTAGAGAGATATATGCAATACCTTTGGGGGGGGGAGGTGGGAAGAGAAATTTCAGGAGGAAGACACGATCAGCTTAAAAGTACTTCCTGATCAAGTAACTTTTCCTCAAGTTCCCACATTCCTCGGTGTACATTTTAAGATTACAAAAACATAGTTTAACTGAATTTCCCGGCTAACGCTGAACATTGAGAAGAGTTTTATATAGAACCGCTGTAAAAGGAACTGGGACCCAGAAGAGCTGATAGTCAAGATAGACTGAAGTTAGACTTCCATCTATGTTTAGAAGACTGTTTCAGCCATGGGTGGGATGTCACATCAGACATTGATCCAGTGGGAGTAGATTATTCCTAGAAAAGTGCCGTATTTTTCGGAGTATAAGACGTACTGGAGTATAAGACGCACCAAGGTTTTGAAGAGGCATTTTTTTAAAAAAAGTAGGTAGGTAGATAGAGGGATAGAGAGAGAGAAATACAGTAAGTAGGTAGGGAGAGAGAGAAAGTAGTTAGGTAGGTAGGTAGATAAAGGGAGAGAGAGAGGGGAGGAAATAGATAGAGATAGATAGAGAAGTATAGTAGGTAGGTAGGGAGAGAGAGAGATTCAATGTATAAGACACACCCAGATTTTCAGCCTCTTTTTTGAAGAAAAAAGGTGCGTCTTATACTCCGAAAAATACAGTACTTAATTCAAAGGAGCTGGTGGGGGAAACCTGGTGGAGAAATATCATGGTCCGCGATCAATCTTGGTTATAATTAAAAAGGGGGCGTATAATTGCTGTCTACGTGCCAGAAAGCCCATCACTCTCCATTTCTCCTACTTTGATAAACCAAGCATTGCAATCCGAGACGGTTCACCGACAAATGCACGCTCGACAAAAGCGCGCCGACAAAAGCGCTGGGAAAAAAACCGCGAGTTCAAAATCGCAGAAGTGCGCTGACAACAGCGCGCCGACAGAAGCGCGCTCTAAACCTAACCCTTACCTTAACCGTAATCAAAAGAGCGCTTCTGTCGCCGCTCTTTTGTCGCCGCGCCTTTGTGGGCGCGCTGTCGACGTCGCGGTTTTACCGCCGCGGTTTTGTCAGGCGCGCATTTGTCGGGTCACGATCCGAGACTCCTTGGGCATTTTTAATCCATCAGCTCAAGCTAACTGTAACTGGGGCAGAAGTAGGCCACCAATCTATGGGGCACCAGGTAGCTTCACCTTTCTGGGGGGGTGGGGGGGGACAGGTGGGGTTTAGAAGTCAAAGCTCAGCGGTGCCAAACACAACATAGGCAACCAAGTGTAACGCTGAGAATGCAGTTGGAGGCGCAGAGATGAACCTGCCCCAACTTGAACGCAAACCACCTACAAGTTAAAACACGGATGTAAATATAGCCATGACATAAACAGCCGCTGACTCCCTGAAGGATCACGGTGCCCTGCGAACTCTAATGTTCCACAGAAAGCAGCAACAAAAATGCCTGTTTCGACAGCTAGATTCCCTGTGTTTGTTCTTGGTGCCTCTCGCGTCAAACTTTGCCCGCTGGAAAAAAATTCTTGAGTGCTCAACCTTTGTGGAATCTGAGCAGACCTGGGCACAATCACTCTTAATCAGCAGCCTCGAAGGCCCTAATTCTCAGCAGAGAAAAGAAAGAGAGAGAGAGAAAAAAATCCCCAACAGGCCTTTTTCTCAGTATTTTGACGCTTACGACATGCTCCTTTGAGAGAGCTGAACTTAGCTACACTTCCTGCACGCAGGGCAATGATAAACTTGTGGCCAGCTCACAGGGCCAAGGAAGATGGGGGAAGATACTGCAAGGCGTAGATAAACTTCATTAAATGCACAGTGGCTAACAGAGCTGCCCCGTTCGCTAAGAAGGCTAAGAAGATTCATTTCGTACCCCACCACAACTTCGAAAACACTGGAAAATAATACTCTTCCCCAAGCAAGGTTATTCGGTTCTGGGAAGCTGCAGGCCCAAGCCAAGATTGGAAATCTCAACGGGCAGCAAACCAGCTGCTACCCTAAAGTTCACATCTATTCAAAGATGAGCAAACACAACGATGCTCGGTGGATTCACAGGAAGAACCAAACCAGACTCACCCATCCACTTCCTGCATTCAGACTGGCTGTTGTTGTTGTTGTTGTTATTTTGCATGTGTTGGAGAAGCGCAAACGTTGCAGGAGAGGGATCCTTGAAACATACGCCGATTCCTAGGAAGACTGGAGCAGATCTTCAAATGATCTACCAAACCTTGCAAACTTTTAACGCGGGTCTGTTAGGAACAGATCTTGACAGGCTAACTTTATTTCAAGTGTTGATTTGGTCGTGACCCGTCAAAACCGCGTTCCACAAAAGCGCGGTCGACGAAAGCGCGTATGTGACATCATCACAGCGCGACGAAAAAGATCGAAAAATTGAAATAAAAATTAAATTACAGCAAGCCGATTCACATAAAGGTAAGGGTTAGGGTTAGGGTTAGGTTAAGGGTTAGGGTTAGGTTTAGAGCGTTAGCGTTACATTTAGCGTTAGGTTAAGGGTTAGCGTTAGGTTTTTCGTTAGGTTAAGGGTTAGGTTTAGGGTTAGGTTAAGGGTTAGGTTTGGGGGGGTTAGGGTAAGGTTTTCGCTTTATTTTTACATTTTTCAATCTTTTTCGTCGCGCTGTGATGACGTCACATACGCGCTTTCGTCAACCGCGCTTTTGTCTACCGCGGTTTTGTGGTGGAACCGATTTGGTAACTACCATAGTAGACTGATTGTGCCACAGGCGCCTGACGGTAAGTCTTCATTTTGAGCAAAACCTTTGACAAAATACACTGCATCGTTGTGGCTATCAAACTAGATGGGTGGCACAGCAATTAAATGAACAGCTTGTTGTTTTGTTTTATTTTTTGTATCCCCTCCCTTTTTTATTGTTAGCCGCCTCGAGTCTCTTGGGAATAGGGCGGCATACAAACTTAATAAAATGAAATGAAATGAAACAGCTCAAAAATTGGCTCAGAAAGCACACAGAGCCTCGAAAAAGTGTGCACCGTTTATCGTTTCCTCCTCAGACTAGAAGGAAATACCATGCGAGATGCCGAAAGGGTAAAGTCCCAGGCTGTGCACATTTGTATTAATCACATGAAGGAAGTGGAGGGAGAATGCTTATCATATCTGCAGATAACACAACGTTGAGGGAAGCAGCTAAATATCTTAAGACCATGGCAATAAAATTCAGAACGACCCTGATAGATTAGAGAAAGGGTGCCCAAGATGCCCGAATGAAATTTAAGAAGGACCCTGCTCCGAGTTAAGGAAACTGAACATCGAAAGCACAGGTAAGAGGAAAAGGGACACCTTACGAGACAATACTTGTGGAGAATGTCTAGGAAAAGGGGGTGGCTTGCAGACTTTGAGTATGAGGAAGTGATGTGGTATGGCTACACACACACACAAAAAAGGCAGATGGAATTTTAGACTGCTTCAACCGAAGGGCAGTTCTGAAAACACAGGAAGTCACTTTTTACGCTGCATTAATCAGACTCCATGTTGATCAGTGTGTTCAGTTTTCAGCAACACAAACACACACAGAGACACACACAAACACACGGAGGGCTCACACCAACTGGAATAGATCCAGAAACGGCCAAGAGAATGAAAAATAAGACAGAAATGTTTAACCTTGAGAAGGGAAGAACAATGAGCCATTTAACAGCAGCGATTGGGATGTTACAATGGACATCCCATCCTGTCCACAAAGCACATGGAAGCCCGTCCCAAAACACAGAATTAAGGGATAGGTAAGCAGACTCCAAGTGAAAAAAACAGCACCCACTTCCTAAGGGCCTGACGGTGAAGCCAACTATCAAAGAAGACCACAGACTTCCCCTTGGTTGGATGAGCTGAAGCAGAAGGAGGTCAACCCTCTGTCAGGGCAGGTTTTTCTCTGGATTTCTGCACGGAGCAGGTCCTTGGCCCGGGTGGTTAAAGCAGACCTCCCCCCTCCTCCCCTGGTCCCATCATTCATCGGATGAGGAAATGAGCCGGATGTAAAAGGCCCAAGAAGGGGAAGAAGAGGAGGAAAGAAAATGTGACTTGAAGGCTTCACCATGTTTAGTGAAGAGTCTCTGACCTGGAAGTGTGTAAAGGCACCTCCCCAGGCGAGCCGGGATGATGATAGTTTCTTTCCTGCCTCATTATAAACAATGGTTAATTCAGCTGTCCGTCCCTTAAAAAGAGTCCCGTGGATTAAAGCTGCAATAAAAGGCTTCTAACCAAACGAATAAATACATTTCCGATGCCGGGTTGCATGCAAAAGCTAGAAAGGATTGTTTGGGGGGGGGGGGGGGATCATGCAAAAGCTAGAAAGGATTGTGGGGGGGGGGCAAGGGGGGGAATCCCGCTCCCCTTTCCCGCCTAGGCATCTGATCCTGTTTCATAATAATATGATGCAAAACAAGGTGGAATTAAGCAAGGACAAGAAGCACGAAACACGACATTCAATGATTTAAAGACCCTTTAACACCCAAGTTTAGAAATTCGGCCTTGGGAGGATGATGTTTTATGATGTCCGGTTATAAACAAAATTCTGCAGAGGATCCGAAACAAGCTGGAAAAATACCACCAAAAGTCTCAACTTTTTGCATCCAAACACTTTGGGGGAAGAGTTTCACCATCCATACTTTTTTTGGGGGGGGGGGTGTTGGTCCTTTTCGCTCATCAGCCCTTCGGTGGGGGGCACTGGAGAAAATCAAGCTCTACCCCCCAAATGTTTCCCCCCCCCTTTGGAGCAAGGTCAGATTTTTGGGGGGTGGGGGTGGAATGGGGGGTAAGGAAGGGACTCAATGCAGCCCAAATTTGTCTTGCCTTTGTCTTCCAAGAAGCCCCCAACTCTTTTCAGTGGAGAAAAACAACACGAGAGAAAGAAACCCACCCACTCTAAAACACTGGTTGCATTTGGGGGGGGGGCACCAGGATTCCCCCTCCTCCCAGCTTGGCAGCAGGACCCCCACCCCTTACAGCCCCTCCCCTTGCCGCTTGGACCCCCCCACCCCACCCCAAGGAAAACGGGGTGCAATTCCTGGATCGCAGAGACCCCCCCCCGTTGCCAAACTCCCTCAAGGAAGGGGAGCCCTGGCAGGGGGGGTCCCCTCGCCCCCCACCCCCTGTGAGCCCCCCCAGCCCTCCCCCCCACTGCCAGGCAACTCAGCCCCCCCTCCCAACAGGGCAGGGACCCCCGCGGAAGAGCAAAGACCCCCGCCAGCCTCCCCCCCGGGCCCCCACTCACCTGCATGCCGGGCACCTGCACGGCCACGGGCGAGAGGGCCATGGCGGCTGCGAGGAGGAGGAAGGCGGCCTCAGCTACAACGGGGCCTGCGGGGGAGGCGGCGGGAGAAGCAGGCTGGGGGGGCTCCGCAGAGGCCCCGCCCGCCCAGGCCCACCCCGGACCCGCCTCCCCACACTCCAGAGCCCATCCTCCCCGACCGGAGGGCCCTCCCCGGCGGGGCGGCGGCGGCGGCAGCGGCGCCTCCGGGGCAGGGAGGGCCTGGACGGGCACCGGGCCTACTCCCAGGCCGCGAGGGGGCGGGGGGCTCCGAGCCCGACCCCCCCGCCGCCCTTGGAGGGGGGGTTCCCCGCCGCCGCCGCTGCCGCCGCCGACCCCGGCCCGCCGCCCGCTCGCGCTCACCTTTCCGCCGAGCAGGGGAGCCGGCGCCCGCCGAACTACAGCTCCCAGCCTGCCCCGCGCGGGCGCCGCCGCCGACTTTTGCCGCAGGGGATGCCGGGAGTTGTGGTGCGGGCAGGCGCTGCAGGCGGGCGCTCTCAAAGCTGGTAGACCGGGCAGCGCAGAGGGAAGAGGTGGGTGGGGGGGTTTCTCGGCCCCGCAGCCCCTCTTCTGCCTCTTTTTTTTCCCCTGGACATCCTCTTCGCCCGCTCCTGCATGCATAAGGTTGAGCCGAGGCTCCCTTGGGGGCAGCGGGGCTTGAAGGTCGACCCCCCCTTTCATTGGAGGAGCCCCCTGCCTGCAAAGTTTTTTTTATTTTTTTATTCTCTTACATGGCATTTTAAGTATACATTCACCTAATTGTTATTCTTCTTGACATTTGTCATTCTTGTACATTTGTTATTTCATTTAATAGGTTATAATACACAGTTTGGGTTGCTTTATTTATCATCCCTTCCTCCTGTTGTAACACCACCTTATTTTCCCTTTCTTTCTCCCTCCCTTCTCTACTTCCTTCCTCCTCTCCTTCCCCTTCTTCCCTTACCTGTCCTCTACTCCTACTCTTCCTCTTCCCCTTCCTACCTTCTCTCCTTCTCTTTCTCTCCCTTCCATCCTCCTCTCCTTACCTCTTTCTTCAAATCGGCAATCGGAGCCAGGCTTGGGGTTCCTCCTCCTGGATAAACAGGGGGGGGGGGGAAATTGGGAGGGGGCTAAGTTAAGACTCTGTCCCTCCCTCGCTGGGCTTGGTTGGATGCCCTTTGGGTGCCTGTTTTCTGCCCTCTTGAGTTCTGGAATGCAATGGAGAAAAATCCTTTTTTTTTTTTTTTAGAAAAAATAAAAAAGTTATAAACTCAACCAATGCTGCACAGGAAGTCTTTCTAGGTGAACATTTCTTTTGGGGTGACTCAGCCTTCCATCCTTCCGAGGTGGGTGAAATGAGGAGCCGGATTGTTGTTGGGGGCGATATGCTGACCCTGTAAACCGCTTAGAGAGGGCTGAAAGCCCTATGAAGCGGTATATAAGTCTAACTGCTGTTGCTATTGCTACTTCAACATCCCAGAATTCTGCTACCGTTTCCTTGGAGAGGGCTGGCAATGAATGGGAAGAGGAGCAGGGGTCTAATTAGCCATGGGGATAGCCGATGGTATTACGCCAATAGAGTTGGGCAGGCAATGAACACCTGCAGTTCCGCAGACGGGAAATCCAGGAGTGCGTCAGATAAATTGTGCCTTCAGATGCCGGTAGAGTAACTGTACATTCTCGCTCGGTCTCCGCACTGAAGCAGGGAAGAAAAATCTTCCTTCTCTTGAGTACTTGAGAGACCGCCTGCTGCCAATTACCTCCCACAGACCCATTAGATCTCACAGGGTTGGCCTCTCCAGGTGCCATCTACCAGCCAATGCCACCTGGCTATTACCCGGGTTATTAGCCTTCTCTGTGGCAGCTCCAGCCCTCTGGAATGAACTCCCCGCAGGGATTCGGACCCTCACCTCTCTCCAGCCTTCCGAAAAGCCGTCAAAACCTGGCTTTGCCAGCAGGCCTGGGGGTGATGAGTTCCCTCCCCTCTCGACATGTATGGCTGTGCGACTGTTGTTTACTTTTATTATTTGTATTTTGTCTTTTTATGTTCCCCTTTTTTCCCCCTTGAATTGTTCGCCGCCCTGAGTCCTCCGGAGAAGGGCGGCATACAAATAATAAAATTCTATTCTATTCTATTCTCTTGCTCAAAAAGCAGCCTTCACACCAAGCTGCAGCCTGAGAAAACGGCGGAAAGCGAAAAAGAAGTTTTCCCCATTCAAATCAACATGTGTGGCACGCTCTGTATCTCAGCAACGGGCCTTGGAAAAAGGCAATGTTAAAAAAAAAAAAGCAGAAGCCAGAACTCCTCTAAGAATGCTTGGTCAATTCCAGATTCGGATACCTGGCACAAACTAAATGAAAGCTAGCTTTCTCCCCTGAGCCCAAATGGAAAACAACAACGTCACCCTGGCTAAAAATACATTGATTCTGTTGGCTTTTGGGGTTTAGCACTTTAACAACAGCCCCCTGTAAAGCCTCTGTGTGTGTGTGTGTGTGTGGTGTTGGGGGAGGCATTCCCCGGAAGTAAACAACACTTCTCCAAAGATATTAATGAAATATTTATGAAAAGAAGACTGTAAACAAGTTTCGAATTCTGGAAATAGGAGAAGAGCCCAGAAGGGTGGGGGGGGGGGCACCTTAAAAGTGAAGCAGAGTTTTGTTTTTCCTGCAAAAAGATCCTCCAGAACAGTGACGATGGGCCCACGTCGCATGTGTGAAACGCCATGACGGGTTGTGTGACACGCCAGCGTTCACCAACCCCTGACATTTGCAGTGGCTGTGAATAGGTAAATAATTGATTTCTCGTTTGTCCGGGTGTGACCAGCAAGAGTCAAGCATTTTCTGAATTTTTGACACACCAAGCCCAAAAGTTTCACCATCCCTGCTGTAGGATGTTTTCCTCTCTCTCTCTCTACGATGCCAAGAAGGAATGCCCTTCTTAATACCTTCCCTGGGGCAGAGATTGGGCCCCTCTTAGTGTGGGTGCGCGTCTTATGCCCCTGGAGTTGGCCCAATAATAGAAATCATGCTGTAAACCTGGATTGGGCATCTGGGCATCAACAGCTGTGGTGGCTATTCACCTGGGATATTTTTAATTAAACAGGGCTTCATCGGAACGGACAATTATGCCATAGTCCACTCATGATGGCCAGTTCTCACTGCAGGAAAACTCGCACGGGATTCATTTAGTTCCTTTTGTTATTGTTGTTCTTTTTTAATGAAGAGTTTTAATAAATTTTACAAATATTTCCCCTTCCCCTTTCCTCCCTCCGCCCCAACCCTCCCCTCCCTCCAACCCTCCCTCCCCCCAACCTCCCAGAGCAAAATACAGGGTATAAACAATTAACAATCATAAACTAACATAAGCTAACTAACTATAGCATCCTAGTTCCTCTTGCATTTTAACTCCCCTTTTATTAAGCTAACTTTAGATAAATTGTAGCATTCCTTGTTCATTCATTCATTCATTCATTCATTCATTCATTCATTCATTCATTCATTCATTCATAAGCTAATTGAAATTTCTTAGTCCGGATATTTATTTTGGATGTAGTCAACCCATCTTCTCCATTTCCAGCTTGTATTTCTCATCTGAATAGTCCACTTTTGTTATTGTGGCTGTTGTTGACAATATTATTTCCTCCTCATGCATCAAAGGAAAACATCCCTATGACTATTAGCTTTTGTAACGCCTTGATGAATAATAAAAGGAATTAATCTCGCATTGAATTGTTCTGTGATGAGTTGGCCAATGGCGTGTTGGCCATGATGAGTTGTCATAGACCGATACAACTCAACAGGCTGTCATTCAGGCCAATAATGGATCCAAGGATACCTGAGATCCCAGGTGCTTCTTGCCTGTTTATCGGGCAGAAATCCAACAGGGCCCATCTGAAGTGTCTTGTTAGAAAATATCAGACGCTGGCTGGTTGCCTTTTAAATAACTTCCTGAATTCTCTTCCCCTCCCTGCGTGAGAGGCTCCTACTTGTGTGTAAGATAGATATTGGTTTAGTCATATAGGACTTCCTGCTAACTTTCTCTGCTTCCTTTTTTCATGAAAACTTAAACCTTTGTTTATCCGCTGCCAGGCTGCTTTTGACTCACAGTAGCAAACCTCTCAACACCGAGAAGGAGCAGATCAGGAGAGATTCTTGTGAGGAGTAATTGAACCCCATCCCGTCTGATGCTTAGGCGTGATGAGAAAAGTTATCCCTTCCGGAACCGATTGGCATCATCGCTGCCCTTTGCAATTCTTACCATGCCCCCTGGGTAGCTTTTAGAACATGCCCTCCCTTCTCTCTTGGTTCACGTTCTTACAGATTGTGCCAATGTCTGCTCTCATAATAGTTGAACGTTCCCCCTTTCACTCCAAGGTCCATCATCAAAATAGTTTCTAAAGGCGGGATTGTTTTTTGTCATATGTCTCTTCCTCCTCCTCCTCCTCCTCTCCTCCTTCCTCCCTCCTCCTCCTCCTCCTCCTCTCCTCCTCCTCCCTCTTCTTCTCTTTCTCCTTCTCCTTCTCCTTCTCCTTCTCCTTCTTCTTCTGCCATATCCATCAATTTTGTCAACAGCCGCATGAAAAGGTGCTGCTGAGTTTTGTCCAAGCCGGTCCCTTCGGTTTTGAAACCATAATGTTCTTCTTCTGCCTGGATCTCATTTCCCTTCAATTTTGCCCTGGAGAATTAAGTGAAGGATGCCATATTTTTTTCCGGCTGTCGCATCACATGTCCAAAATATTCTACCTTTTGCTTTTTTAATGGTTTTGATGATCTCCCTTTGCTTTTCCTGGCGGCTTATCACCTTCTTTGTGATTTGTGTCATACGTATTCATGATTTAAAAGAAGGTTCGATTCCCAGTAAGGGTATGGCTAGCTGATGAGAGCTAAATAGCTTGAAATAGATCTATACTTAGAGCCGAGGTGGTGCAGTGGTTAAATGCAGCACTGCAGGCTACTGCTAGATCAGCAGTTCAGCGGTTCAAATCTCACCGGCTCAGGGTTTGACTCAGCCTTCCATCCTTCTGAGGTGGGTAAAATGAGGACCCGGATTGTTGGGGGCAATATGCTGACTCTCTGTAAACCGCTTAGAGAGGGCTGAAAGCCCTATGAAGCGGTATATAAGTCTACTGCTATTGCTATTGCTACTAGTCTCCCTTTATTTATTTATCAGCACAAATACAACATATATATATATATATATATATATATATGTATGTATGTATGTATGTATGTATGTATGTATGTATGTATGTATATATGTATTTAGTGTCACAACCCCTGGTATGCGCAAATATGGGAGGAAGTCTACTGCTTCCATTCTCTGTCTATCGGCTCGTCACAAGAGACCATCCAGACGGAAACCCAATATTTTTACTGTTGCCTTTGTTACATTTGTGTTGTATTTGTGCTGATATTTATTTACATATAACATACATATATATATAATCATTAACATGCAAGGTATGTTGTTTCACCTACAAGATAAAGTTTGCAAGATTTTAAAAAGCTGCTGTGGCATTTTACATCGGCCTCACTAAACATTCTTTCAATGGGAAGTTCTCTACACATTACAGCTCTCTCCATATTATGGGCTGGTGGGGAAGCCGTGTTCCATTCATAATGGCTCTGCTCTGCCCCCTGGCGCCTGATGTTATTCCTATAAAACGTATATTATGCCACGAAACTCTGCTGCTGCTATCTTCGCAAACTCAGCTAACAGGGAGGAGGAAGTGGTGACTTTCCATCTTCATGACATGTACAAAGTTCACAACGTAAGATATATATTGCAGCTCTCCTCTCACACAGAGGGTTCCAAAGTCTCGAGAAATGGACTTCTCTTTATCAACCTTGTTCAACCTGGGTTTAAGTCTGCTCCTTGCCTTTGCACAGAGTTCTGTTTTTGTGACCTCTGATCCATCCTGCAGGCCTCTCAAAACACATCTTTTTTAATTTAAAAAAGAAAAAACCCACCACCCTCCCTCACTCTTCATGAGTTTTCAACATCTCAAGATTCCCCAACGTGTCAGGGAGATGTCTCATTGATCTGTTAGGATTTGGAGCAATCAATTGGTTCTGTGCCCAGTGCTGCTATTCCATTGGTATGTGTCAGGCTGCCTCGTTACCATCTTTGGAAGCTGGTTACACAAAAGGAAAACAAGGGAGAATCTAAAAATAAACGAATGCATAAATAAATTGGATCGTGTGGGAACACCCTGCGGCCAATCTGAATCCGACAACTTATTTTTTTTGCTGTTCCAAAAGGCATTCTTTGGCTAAGAAATGGTATTGGGAAATATGTAGACTGCTCCAGTCTCTGGCAAGTAAGAACGAGTAGTTTTTCAAATGGATTCTTAGAATAGAATAGAGCTGGAAGGGACCTTGGAGGTCTTCTAGTCCAGCCCTCTGGTCAAGCAGGAGAACCTATACCATTTCGGATAAGTGACTGTCTAGTCTCTTCTTAATAACCTCCAGTGATGGAGCGATCACAATTTCTGGAGGCAACTTCTGGTTAATTGTCCTCGCTGTTACGAGATTTCTCCTTAATTCCAGGTGAGAATTTCCAGGTGAGGAGAAAGAAACTATTGTACGATCCGTACAGTTTTGACTTTGCCTGCTGTGTGAATCAGCCATGTTTACACCATGGTTAATAACTGAATAAAGATGGGGTGGTGGGAGTGGCTTGCCGGCCATGTGTTTTCTTTCTTTCTTTCTTTCTTTCTTTCTTTCTTTCTTTCTTTCTTTCTTTCTTTCTTTCTTTCTTTCTTTCTTTCTTTCTCTCTCTGTCTCTCTCTCCTTCGTTTTGTCTCTCTGTCCCTTTTTCCTTTTTTTTCTTTCATCTTTCTCTCACTTTTTCTTTCTTTTTTTCTTTCTTTCTTTCTTTCTTCCTTTCTTTCTCTTTCTCTCTCTGTGTGAGTCAGTCTGTCTGTCTTTACCTCCACTAGACCAATAAGATCCCACAGACTAGGCCTCCTCCGAATCCCATCCACCGGCCAGTGTCGACTGGCGACTACCCGGAGGAGGGCCTTCTCTGTGGCTGCTCCGGCCCTCTGGAACGAACTCCCCGTGGAGATTCGTACCCTCACCACCCTCCAGGCCTTCCGCATAGCCCTTAAAACCTGGCTGTTCCGACAGGCCTGGGGCTAAAGACTTGCAGCCCCACTTCGAATGGTATGATTGTTTGTGCTTTTTAATTGTGTATGGTCTTTATGTTTTTGTAACTTGTCTGTTTTCCCCTCCCTTGAGTTGTGAGCCGCCTTGAGTCCCTTTCGGGGAAAAGGGCGGCATACAAATAAAGCAAAATGAAATGAAATGAAAAAATGTCTGTCTGTCTGTCTCTCTCTGTCTCTGTGTGTGTCGGTGGTGGGTTTCAAAAATTTTTGTCACCTCTTCTATAGGTGTAGCCTGCTTTCTGGGTCCACTGGTGGAACCTCTTCTAACCGGTTCGGTGGATTTGACGAACCGGTTCTACTGAACTGGTGCGAACTGGTAGGAACCCACATCTGCACCTAGCACAGTAACGAAGCACTCGGAAACCAACCGGCAAAAGTTTGTAGAATGAACCTCCACCCTCATGGCTGAGTGTGTTACGGCGTGGTGCTACAGTCCACAAATCGTGGTCAAGGAAACCAGGATGTGGTGTGACTTCTTGTGACCCAGACCTGCCTACAGCCCTGTGCGCAATTAAGCCAAAGATGGAGACGCACACTTAAGAAGTTTAGCAACTTTGCGGTGTCCCCATCTTCATCTCCCTCAAAAGACAAGGCCTCGAAGAAGAACGAGTATAAGGCATAAATTCGATCTGGCAGGTTTCTGAAACAGGAAGAGGCATAGAAGCAGAAAGGGAAGCGGCAGGAAATAGGTAAGTTTTGAGCTGGAGTTTCAATACCCACAAAGATGCGCAGAAAACCCCATTGTGAGAGAGAGCTGCATCGCTCTATGGTAGCCCAAAAGCAGAAGTCCGAAAGTGAAAAGGGGATATTTTTTAAAAAGATTTTTATCCTGCCTTTGTTTTGTTTTTGTTTTTTTTAAAAAAATAACTTGAGGAAGCAAATATACTAATGCGCCTTTATCTTCCTTTTCCCACAACAGGGCTTGTGAGATAAATTGCGGAGAGAGAGAGGGAGAGGGAGAGGGAGAGGGAGAGGGAGGGAGGGAGGGAGAGAGAGGGAGGAGGGAGAGAGGAGAGAGAGAGGGAGGGGAGAGAGAGAGAGAGAGAGAGAGAAGAGAGAGAGAGAGGGAAAGAGAGAGAGGGGAGAGAGAGAGGAGGAGAGAGAGAGAGAGAGGGAAGAGAGAGGAGAGAGAGAGAGAGAGAGAGAGAGAGGAGAGAGAGAGAGAGAGGGGAAAGAGAGAGAGGAGAGAGAGAGAGAGAGAGAGAGAGGGAGGGGAGAGAGAGAGAGAGAGGAGAGAGAGAGAGGAGAGAGAGAGGGAGGAGAGAGAGAGGAGAGAGAGAGAGGAGAGATTGAGGAGAGAGGGAGAGAGAGAGGAGAGAGAGAGGAGAGGGAGGGAGAGAGGAGAGAGAGGGAGGGAGGGAGGCAGGGAGAGGGAGGGAGAGAGGGAGAGAGAGAGAGGGAGGGGAGAGAGAGGAGAGAGAGAGAGAGAGAGAGAGAGAGAGAGGAGAGAGAGAGAGGAGAGAGAGAGAGAGAGAAAACGAAAACGAATACAAAGTCACCCAGCCAGTTTTTCATGCCTAAGGTGGGACTAGAAAGATTGCCAAGAAGGTGGATAAAATCCATCTGCTGTTGCAAAATTGCTCCTCAGCTCCTCCCGACTTTGAGCAAGTTCCCAGGATCCAGCCGGCACTACAACATTCTCACACCAAGCCCTTGGGAATCCTTTAGAGGCGGCTAAATATCGAGGGATATCCAGAGGAAGACGTGACAGTTTTCGCATCCAGCCCAAGAAGGAAAGGACAGGCTTGCTCTGCATGGGGAGGAGGGGGGGTGTTTCAAAGAGTGGGGTGGAAAGCCCATTTCCTGGGTCTCCTCAGATGGCATTTGCATGGAGATGAGACTGTTCTGACAAACTCCTTGTCCGACAAAAAACCCTTTTATTAATTGACTGTGAGTTCTGCTCATTCACATCCAGCAAAGTCTTTCAAGGGAGGATTTACAGTCACAGACCTTATCTGTCTTGGAGAGCTGCCAGGCCGATCTCTGCAAAACTCAGCAAGGAGTCTCGGAGAGTCAGGAGCCAATGAAGCAAACTCATTGTCTCCTGCAAACTCCACTCCCCTTTCGCTCCTCTTTTATTCCCTCTGGGAGGGGACATTCACCGTCCACCTGTGGCCTTACTCCCGAGTTGACCCTTGTTCTTTAGCTCTTCTCTTCGTCTGGCCACTCTGCGCATGTGCACACTGGGAACAGGCTCCAGCTGTTCGTCTGCCCCACTGATGACTGACTCTGAAGGCAGCTGATAACTGGCATACGGCCCTGGTCCCCTCTCCACCTCTGACCCACAGCCCTCATCGGACCCTTCCCAAGACTCCAGGATTGGCCCAGGTTCCTCCCCAACCTCCTCACTGTCCGAATCTGCTGCCAGCTCAGCTGGCCACTGGCGGGCTATAACAGAGACCGAGAGATACATCCATCCAGCAGATGAAGTCTGGGGAAGGAGGTCCAGTTGATCACCAGGTCCAAACCCATCAAGGTGTCAGCCAACATTTCAAATCACCTCTTGGGAATTGGGAGCCACTTTGCATAATCCTTTCCTGGGTGTTCCCGCCATGTTCTGGGTGAATAGCTGCTTGGTGCCTACCACTTTATTGAGCCAAGGTGGCGCAGTGGTTAAATGCAGGACTGCAGGCTACTTCAGCTGATTGCAGTTCTGCAGTTCGGCTGTTCAAATCTCACCGGCTCAGGGTTGACTCAGCCTTCCATCCTTCCGAGGTGGGTGAAATGAGGACCCGGATTGTTGTTGGGGGCGATATGCTGACTCTGTAAACCGCTTAGAGAGGGCTGAAAGCCCTATGAAGCGGTATATAAGTCTAACTGCTATTGCTATTGCTATCTGAATCCTGAACCATAATTGCCGTGATGGGTTCTTAAGGGTTCGGACCGGTCGGCTGAACCAGTAGTGGTTTGGAGGCCTGGGTCACTGGAATCAGCAGCAACCCCGGCCTGCCATGCCACCAAACCGGTTCTCCTACAGCGGCGCCATCTTGATTTATGTTGCAACAACCTTCATTGCACAAATGTATTTTTCCCCCCCATTTTAAAAAATGTTTTGCCCATGCGCAGACCTATTTATGAGAAACTGCGCGGTATAACAACCCCCTCCTGCAACATTGATGACTGTTAGTTTCTATGCTGTCTTGCAAATTAAAAATTGTATTAAATTAAAACAAAAAAACCCCCGCAGAGATCCGGACCCTTACCAATCTCCTGGCCTTCCGTAAAACGACCAAGACTTGGCTGTTCTGGCAGGCCTGGGGCTGTTGATTAATATCCATCCCCACTTGATTGAATGGATGATATATTAATTTTAATAATTGTATTTTTTAAAATTTTGTATATGTTTTTTTTTTATTTCCTTTATTTGTATGCCGCCCTTTTCCCTGGGGGGACTCAGGGCGGCTCACAATTCAAAAAGGGAGGGGGAGAAAGACAAACAGTATTCCAATATGGAAACAATACAACATATTAAAAGAGAGCACAACAGTCACACAATTCGGGTGGGGTTGGAATCTTAACCCCAGGCCAGCCGGGACAGCCAGATCTTCAAAGCGGCGCGGAAGGATTGGAGGGTGGTGAGGGTCCGAATCTCCACGGGGAGTTCGTTCCAGAGGGTCGGAGCAGCCACCGAGAAGGCTCTCCTCCGGGTAGTTGCCAGTTTGCACTGGCTAGTAGATGGAATTCGGAGGAGGCCTAATCGATGCGATCGTATCGGTCTAGTGGAGGTAATTGGCAGTAGGCGGTCTCTCAAATACCCAGGCCCACTACCATGAAGGGCTTTATAGGTGATTTGTTGTGAGCCGCCCAGAGTCCCAAGGGAGTGGGCGGCATACAAATCTTATTAAAGTTGAAAGTTGAAAAACAAGGGAGAGCACCGCTTCGTTTTGAGAGAGACAGAAAACGCCAAAATACAAAACACGAACCTTTGCCGACTAGCCTACGACCGCGGGGACAGATCGGTGGGAAAAAAGGTTCACTAAACCTTCAGAAGTTCAGCTACCGGGGGGAAGGGGGGGGGGCTTACAAACGCTAACCCACAAAGTTATGTCACAAACACAAAAGCAGTTTCTTCTATCAGAAAAAGAAAAGTATTGTTCATTGTTTACCTAAAAACGGTACAGCTCAACAGAGTTTTACAGAACCTGAAATACATTACAAATGAACCTTTTTCACAGTTTTCTAGGGAAAAAAACAGAAAAGAAAGAAGTTCCATGGCAAAGATAAATTCGCCAGCTCAAAACCACCACTGTAAAAACATGGATTTGGACGCGAACTCAAGTCCTTTCGCGGAATCTGCTGGGTTGTGCAAGCCTGTTGTGCAAGCCTTTTGGACCCCAGCCAAGGGAACAATGATCTTTGTTCGGCTTCAGATTTGCGGTGCCGTCTTATCAGTCCCCCGTGGTTCTGAATGCGCTTATCACTGCCACAGCATCGAAAACCTAACTTAAAGCGATTTAAGATGTGCGTAAACCCTTTCCTGGACTTCCTACATTCATGCGCTTGTGAGTGCCATGAAACCAGGGGAGAAAAAGGGCAAATAAGAATAATAATAGTAGTAAGGGATGCAATCGTCACCAGTCTTGTCTGCAATTTTGTCACCTCGTGAGAAATTCTGGATTTATCCTGGGGTGGTGGGGTGGTGGTAGGCTGCTATCACACCATTCACGTGGGGCTAAAAGCCTTGCCAGTTTGAGGGCCGTTGAACTGGCCCGTGTGTATAAAAACCACAGTCCCTTAGAGCCAATGTTGCTTCACAGAAGCTATCGTGCGGCTTGATGATTCCAGTTTTTGATAACTTTGGGGAAAGTTTCCAAGTGAAGGAGAGTTAATTTCCCACTTCTGCCTGCCCGCATTTGCTGCTTCCATCCATCAACGAATAAGCAAATCCGTGCAAAGGTCTTTCTCCAAGAGGCCACCCATCATCGCCTCTTGAGATGAGTCTTTTTCTCCTGCAGCGCTGGGCCTCCTCACTTCACACTCAGACGTCGTTTCATATAACGACGGCCACCCGGCCTTCTCACTTCCCGTCGGCGCTGCGAGTGGAAGCACAGGGTTTTCCTTGGCTAGCTCATCCTGTAGTCTGAGTCTAGAACACGAGACAAAGACAAAAACCAATGAAATGGGGCAGGCGGAAAGAAAACGGATTGCCCTTCATGGGCCATGATAGCCCAACGCCCTTGAAGCGGGGGGGGGGGAAACGCTACCGGTTCGGGCTGGTTCGCCGGAAACAATAGTAAAAAAGATTTTGAAAAGTTTTATTTAAAATGTTCTGACAATCGCACAGCTGATCTTTGGAACTTTTTTTTTTAAAAAGGTTTTAAGCATTTTTTTTTTACTACAGGTTCGCAGGGGTGGGGGTGGGGTCCATTTTTGGTCCCAGGAGGCTTCCCTGGAGCCTGTTAGGACAAAAACAGAGGGTGGGGGGATGCTGAGAAAGAAAGAAAAAAAGAAAGAAAGAAAGAAAGAAAAAAAGAAAGAAAAAAAGAAAGAAAGAAAGAAAGAAAGAAGAAAGAAAGAAAGAGAAAAAGAAGAAAAGAAAACTAGAGAAAGAAAAGAAAAAAAGAGAGCGAGAAAGAAAGAAGAAAAAAAGAAAGAGAAAGAAAGAAAAAAAGAAAGAGAGAAAGAAAGAAAAAAGAAAAGAAAGAGAAAGAAAGAAAAAAAAAGAGAGAGAAAGAAGAAAAAGAAAGAGAGAAAGAAAGAAAGAAAAAAAGGAAGAGAAAGAAAAAAGAAGAAAGAGAGAGAGAAAAAGAAAGAAGAAAAGAAAGAGAAAGAAAGAAAAAGAAAGAGAGAGAGAGAAAGAAGAAAAGAAAGAGAAAGAAAGAAAAAAGAAAGAAAAGAGAGAAAGAAAAAGAGAAGAGAAAGAAAGAAAGAAAGAAAGAAAAGAAAAGAAAGAAGAAGAAGAGAGAGAGGGAGAGAGAGAGAGAGAGAAAGAAAGAAAGAAAGAAAGAAAGAAAGAAAGAAAGAAAGAAAGAAAAAGATATGGAGGGAGGGAGGGAAAAAGGAGAGGAAGGAAGGACTTCAAACCCGGCACTAGAAGCAGCTTCAGAGCATAATCCGGGGCTGAAAGGTTCCTGGAGGTCATCTAGACCAACCCCCTGCTCCAGCAGGGCATTGTTAAAGTGAGTTTCTGTCTTTTGATCTCCCAGTTACATGACTACATAGCCACGCCCCCCCAATCACACGACACCCCCCCCACACCACCACCACCCCCACCAGAACCCCTAGTAAACATTTTTAGATTTCCCTACTGCCTCGAAAACTATAATTTCTGCTTAGGGGTAAACCTGGTGAGATTCCCTCAAAGGCTGTTCCTGAAAACGTTGGGTGGGATTAGGCTTGGCGATGAAAGTGACTCCATAAGGTCTACTCTGCTGATTGCACTCTTTTAACTCAACTGTTAAGGGGTAATTATGAAACATAGTTTTGAAAACCCAACAGAGTTGCTCCTTCTCCTCCTCCTCTTACACTTGAGAAGATGAAGGCAGCTCAGCCTTGAGTTTCTTTCTTCCCCTTTCAGGGCGAACCGCTCTTGCATTCCCTATTCAAGGTTGTCTCTGCACTCCTCTACACTAAGTGTTACACCCCACGTGAAGAACTAAGTGTGCCAAACATTCATGCAGATTGGCATTTCTGTGGCTTAGCCCATTGAGTGAAGTCAACCCACAGGCTCAGAGGTGGGTTCCTACCGGTTCACACCGGTTCGGTAGAACCGGTTCGTCAAATCTACCGAACCGGTTAGAAGAGGTTCCACCAGTGGACCCGGAAAGCAGGCCACACCTGCAGAAGAGGTTCCAAAAAATTTTGAAACCCACCATTGACACACACACACACACACACACACACACTCAAAGAGAGAGAGAGAAAGAAAGGAAGGAAGAAAGAAAAAAAGAAAAAGTGAGAGAGATGAAAGAGAAAAAGGGAAAAGGGACAGAGAGACAAAAGGAAGGAGAGAGAGACAGAGACAGAGAGAGAGAAACACATGGCAGGCAAGCCACTCCCACCAGGTCACATGGCTGGCAAGCCACTCCCATAAAGGAGGCCACACCCACAGAGTAGGTTCGAAATTTTTTTGAAACCCACCACTGGGCGGGCTTCAAAAATTTCACCAACGGGTTCTCTGCCCGATTGCTGAGTGGGTGTGGTGGGCGTGGCCTAGCCAGCCTCTTGCACCACAGTATGGGGCATTTTCGCCATCCCCAGGCTCCGGAGGCTTTCCTTGAGCCTCTGGGAGGGCGAAAACATCCTGTCCCGGAGGCCTGTTTCCGGCCTTCCCGAATTTCCGAGAGGCCTGTTTTCCCCCCTCCCTGAGCCTCCACGCACGCCCTGTATTTACCTCCCGGGAGGGGAGGAGTGTGTGGGGAGGGTCATGGTGGGCGAGGCCAGCCAGGGATAGGATTTGGAGGATCTCCGAACCAGCCATAACGTTAGCTACGTGCAGGAGCCGAGGTGGCACAGTGGTTAGGGTGCAGTACTGCAGGCCACTGTTATCTGCAGTTCAGCGGTTCTAATCTCACCGGCTCAAGGTTGACTCAGCCTTCCATCCTTGCGAGGTGGGTAAATGAGGACCCAGACTGTGGGGGGGCGATATGCTGACTCTGTAAACCGCTTAGAGAGGGCTGAAAGCCCTATGAAGCGGTATATAAGTCTAACTGCTATTGCTATTGCTATTCTCCCGAACTCGGCCAAACCTGTAGCAGTCCACTCCTGCGCATGCTTTCATCTGCATTCCGTGAAATGGATTCATTCAGTAACTAGTTGTTCAAATTTTTACGTGCAAAGGTATTCCCCAAAGGTACCCAGAAACCCCCCTCCTGCCCACCCACCCCCACAGATGCACCTCGCGGTATTTTTTTTGTTAGCCTGCGTTTTCTTCACCTACTGATTATATCAGGTTTAATGAATTCGGATGGATATTCAACGGGCAGATACTCTTCTCTCTGATCTTCAAACATTCGTTTTAGAACTTTTTCAGGGTCAGGAATTATCGGGAAGATCAACAGCTGAATCCTGCAGAGTGGAGAGGACAAAATAATGAGAATGGTCCATATTGGGAGGATCCCCACTTCTTTTCCTTGGGCTGAGCAAAGTGATGCAGGCCTTTAATAGGTTTTTAATAGATCTTTAATGGGTCCTTTAAGACCTATTAATAGGTCCCTATTAAGACCTTTAATAGGTCTTTAATAGGTCCTATTAATAGGTCCCTATTAAGACCTTTAATAGGTCTTTAATAGGGGTTTTTCCCCCCCTGGCTTCAAATGCACAAATGCCCAGCAACTATGCAGATCCGGCAAAAAGAAAGTATTTTGAGTCTCAGCAATTAGTTTCTTACCTCTTCAGATAAACGAGGAAAATGATAGTCAGGGTGGCAGCGCACAACGGAACCATGACGAACAAAATAATGTTCAATGTTTCAAACGTCTCCCGATCATCTAAAAAGGCAAGGAGAGTGACACCGTTTCCAGCTGAAGCCAGAAGGACCCACGAACAGCCCACGGTTGCTAAATCATTTCCTTCAGAGCAGTGAAGGAAGACTATGGAGGCTTCACATGGGACCCCAATTCAGACTTCTGGCCAAGAGAAGAGGTTGCCATTGATGCTTCTCCCAGCTAGGAAAATCTGAGCACATCCTGTGTTCGGAACGTGGAACCTTCCCTGGAATGGAATCATTGAGAGGGGCTGTTGTGACCCAGCAGGAGCCGTTGGAGCTGCCACCAGACTCCGACAGCGAGGGGCCCTATGAGTCGGCTCTGGAGGATGTGGAGGACCCTGGACAGGGTTCCGACTCCGAGCAGGGCGCAGAGAGGCTGGTTGGCCACCAGGAGGCACATGAGCCTTGGACCAGTGGGGAGGAGACAAGGGAGAGTGAGACAGAAGCCAGCAGTGAGTTGTTCCTGGATGCACGCCATCGAAGAGCTAGTAGGCGTCAGGAACAATTACGCAATTACAGGAGGTAATTGCACTCAGCTGGTGGTCATTAGGCTCCTCTCCAGACTATAAAAAGGCTACTTGTGCACACACCCCTCTTTGTAGAAGTCAACGCAGTGATTACAAGTTGGAGAACTTTTGTATCTAGTTTGGCAGGCTGGATTGCTGCCAGGGTTTGTCTGAATTTTCTGCCAAGGTTCTTATCTGTTTGTTCTGCTTGGCTTTCAGCCACCAAGAGGTTTTGGTGTCTTGCTATTAAAGTACATTCCAGTTAAGCTTGTCTCGGCATTTGTTACTGGACGGAGGAGGGGGTCAGAACAGGGGCTGGCAAGGGGGTCCTGAGGGGTGGGGGTGGGGAGTTCCCATGGCCACTCTCCCTGCTGACAACCCAAATCATAAATTGGGTGTGACCAATCAGCCTTGTGTATAGATGTGTATGATTTTTAAGTCATGTGTTTGTTTCTGTTGATGTGCTTATGTGTTTAAAATAAGAATTAATACCAAAAAAAAAAAAGGGAGTTTGAGTTTGAGTTTCATTTTATTTATATGCCACCCTATTCCCTGCGGGACTCCGGGTGGAAGGGAAAAAACTACAAAATACAGGGCATTTAAAAGCAACCAACAACCACACGATTCGAGAGGGGAAGGGAACTCATCGACCCCAGGCCTGCCGACACAGCCAGGTTTTAACGGCTTTTCGGAAGGCCTGGAGAGAGGCGAGGGTCCGAATCTCTGCGGGGAGTTCGTTCCAAAGGGCCGGAGCCGCCACAGAGAAGGCCCTCCCCCGGGTAGTGGCCAGATGACATTGGCTGGTAGACGGAACCCGGAGGAGGCCTGCTCTGTGTGATCTAATGGGATTCCCACTCATGCCCTGAGACGTAGATCTGGAATGGCACCATTGGAAAAGAATCTCATCAATCTAACCCAGACACTAAAGCCGTCCTTTGATATGGCAATATCCCTCTCTGATCCGCTCCCTGTTGAGGGGGCCGTCAAGTCCACAGAGGATGTCCTAGCTAGCAGAAGAGAGTGATGTAAATAGTCCTTCCAAATGTAACTGAAATAATCCTATCAATTTAAGCAACGTGAAACACAGGTAGGATGCCATGAAGTTAACTCAAAGACCAAATGCAACCAGCACAAGATCCTGTAGGCAGAAACAACTTGGTGGCTTAGTTCCTTAGAAAAAGGGACTCACCCCAGTGCACCGGCTCGCTCCATTCACTCCAGAGACCGCGCGATTCCTTACAGTCACTGCCGACCCCGCCCAGCACAGCCCTCACTCTCAGAGTGTGATACTTCTTGGGCTCAAGGTT
Source organism: Thamnophis sirtalis (assembly GCF_051295495.1). Lineage (NCBI taxonomy): Eukaryota > Metazoa > Chordata > Lepidosauria > Squamata > Natricidae > Thamnophis > Thamnophis sirtalis. Next base: position 55,061,454 of record NW_028261393.1, on the reverse strand, counting down.
GAGGGGCACTTTGGTGTTGTCTTCAGAAGGCTGTAGAAGAAACATGGACAGTGTCAGGCCTGCAGCCATCTTTTCTTTTTATATATCCTACTATGCCTTTTCTATGATGGGAAAATGGGATTGTATGGAGGTAGATGATATGCAGCCATAACAACATTCTTTCTAGAAATCCAAGGTCATCCTAAGGTCTCCACTATCTCCAGAGAGGATATTCCACCAACGGACATATGTTAAGAGTCTACTTTCAGTCTTCCTGAGTGGGATCTCCCAGGATGAAGTTGGTAGTAGACTGTTTTGGTCAACATCACCATATCATCTAATCTACATCTATATTGCTTCATACAAGAAACCACAACATCGCTATGTACAATTTGTCTCCTGATCTTCTTAATGTCTCGCGTCATAAACCAATCTCAGGTGGCAGAAACTTTTTATCCATGACGACAGCAACGGAGTCAAAGGTTATCTTCGCTTTTGCCATGCTGGCTGCGAATTATGGGGATTGGAGTCCCAGCCCGTCAGGGTTAAATGGTTTTAATTGTGCCTCAAATCAGTTTGCAAAGGAAGATGGGGGGAAAGAAGAAAGAGGCAAGGAGAGGAGGATGGAAGGGAGAGGAAGAGGAGAGGGTAGGAAGGGGAAGAGGAGGAGTAGGGGAGAAGAAAGGGAAGAAGGAAGGGGAAGGAGAGGAGGATGGAAGGGGGAGGAAGAGAAGGAGAGAGGGTAGGAAGGGGAAGAGTAGGAGTGGGAGAAAGGCAAGGGAAGAAGGAAGGGGAAGGAGAGGAGGATGGAAGGGAGAGGAAGAGAAGGAGAGAGGGTTGGTAGGAGAAGAGGAAGAGTAGGAGTAGGAGGAAGGGAAGGGAAGAAGAAAGGGGAAGGAGAGGAGGAAGGAAAGAAGAGGTAAGGAGGATGGAAGGGAGAGGAAGAGAAGGAGAGAAGGTAGGAAGGGGAGGAGGAAGAGGAGGAGCGGGAGAAAGGCAAGGGAAGAAGGAAGGGGAAGGAGAGGAAGAAGGAAGAAAGTAGAGAAGGGAGGGAGGGAGAAAAGAAAGGGAAAATAAGCTGGTGTTACAACAGGAAGAAGGGATGGTAAATAAAGCAACCCAAACTGTATATTATAAGCTATTAAATGAAATAATAAATGTATAAGAATGATAAATGTATAGAAGAATAACAACTATGGGAATGTATACTTAAAATGCTACGTAAGAGAATAAAAAATAAACAATTTTCTCAGAAAAAAAAAAGCAGTTAGCAGACAACTCAAGGTAATTATCTCTAGATTCCATGCACGATATTTCAAGCAGTAAAACACTGCTTTAAAAAAAAGAAACAACTTAAACACAAAGGTAGCTTACCTGCTTCTTTTCGCCGTTTATTTCAATACCATAGCATATGCCATTCCACAAGCTGGGAGCGTGCCACGTTAGAAAAATAACTTCACCAACCTTCTCGAGCTTCAGATTGGATGGTGGGTGAAGTTTTACTGGATAATCTACAAGAAAACAAACAAAGGTTCTTGTTCAAGACGCCACGTTCATTATTCCTACAAACGCACCGAGATCAATCCACTGTCCTTTCCACTTCATTCCCTTCTACTTCTTCTGCTGACCTGGTCAGTTTCCATTCAATGATTAATTTGAATGCTAAGGTAAGGTTAGGTTAGGTTTATTAGATTTATATGCCGCCCTTCTCCCAAGGACTCAGGGCGGCTCACAACATTAAAAGAAACACATAATACAAAAGTTTAAAAAAAAATTAAATAGAATATCCCAAACCCAATTAAAATTGACAATGACATTTTTTTTAAAAAAAATCGAATTAAAATTAACAGTGATCAATAATATTTTGTTTTGTTCAGGCCAGGCTGACTTGCTGGAAAAGCCAACTTTTTAGGGTGCGTCGGAAGGACCGGAGGTCAGGGATTATACGAAGCTCCGGGGGCAGCTCATTCCAGGCGCTCCCACAGAGAAGACTCTCCCCCCAGGGGTCGCTAGCCGACCCTGTCTGGCCGACGGCACCCTGAGGAGGCCAACTCTGTGGGATCGCACGGGACAATGGGAGGCTACCGGTGGCGCTTGGTGGTCTCGCAGGTAAGGGGTTTATACCCATCTATGCAACCCACCTAGAGATGCTCGGTTTTGCACGAGCCCTCCTCAGAACACACTCGTTATTGTGCCTCCAAACACAGGGAACACTCGCGCAAAAGACAAGCCCTCGGTACCCAGATTTTGCAAACCACGATGGGGATGAACTTCTCCCCCAGCCCCCACGTGCTTCTGGCTTTGCGTAAAACTTCACCCGTAATGAACCCTTGGTTGGCTTAACGATCACCGCGAAAAAGATAATAAAATCCTGTTGGTCAAAGGACCAACCTCTGGAGCCGAGGTGGCGCAGTGGTTAGGGTGCAGTACTGCAGGCCACTTCAGCTGACTGTTATCTGCAGTTCAGCGGTTCTAATCTCACCGGCTCAAGGTTGACTCAGCCTTCCATCCTTCCGAGGTGGGTGAAATGAGGACCCGGATTGTTGTTGGGGGCGATATGCTGACTCTCTAAACCGCTTAGAGAGGGCTGAAAGCCCTATGAAGCGGTATATAAGTCTAACTGCTATTGCTATTGCTATTTTAAGAGAGTTACAGCCTACGGCCATAACGAGCAAACTTCATTATAGTTGTGTGTTGAAAGTAAAATGTAGATCATAAGGTAGTGATGGCGAACTTTTTAGGCATCGAGTGCCCAAATCGGAATGCCAGAGCACCAAAAACCCAAAGGCCACATGCCCAGCCAGTGCATGCCTGTTTTTTGGGCATTTTTGGCTGTTTTCAGGGAGTTTTCCAGGTGATTTTCAGGGCATTTTCCAGGTGATTTTCGGGGAGTTTTCAGGCCATTTTCTGGTGCTCTGGCACCCCCGAAGACCAGCTGGATGGTGTTGGAAACCAGAAGAGCAGCTGGTGATGGTGCACGTCCCCACAAAGAGGGCTCTACGTGCCACCTCTGGCATGCGTGCCATAGGTTTGCCATCACGGTCAAAGAGTCTGGGAAGGTGTCCTGCACACCTTGAAAAGTGCCAAAGATGGGGAAGAGATTTCCTCGCATTCCTGTGGGACACTTTAAAGGTTAAAGAAGGGAGGTGAGAAGGATTGTTGGATGGTCCCAGTTCCCAAGGAACAGGGGTCAGCAAACTGCGGCTCTGGAGCCGCATGTGGCTCTTTCCTCCCTCTGCTGTGGCTCCGTCACGGGTCGGCGCCACAATTTTGAGAGGAGCTTCCGGTGGGGGTGAGGGTGGGGGAGAAACAGAGTGTGCCAAGAGAAGACTCTATGGCAAGGGGAGGGTTTTCCGGTTGTCTCCACAATTGATAGGACTTTCAGTTAGGACAGGTAGAGGAAAAAGTACGCCGCGCTAGGAGGAGACTCTATGGTGGGGGAATTGAACTTCCGGTCAGCTCCAGAATTGAACGGGGGGCTTCCGGTTAGGACCTCTGTGGCTCCCGGTGTATTCTTTTCTGTGGGAAAGGGGTCCAAATGGCTCTTTGAGTGTTTAAGTTTGCCGACCCCTGCAAAGGAAGGTCTTCTTTTGGCTCATCTGGATGGTTCTAGCTCTCAAGGTTAGAATGAAAGCCATCAAGATGGGCGAGAAGGAGACCTTCCTTCAAAACTGGGACCATCCACGCAAGGACAATCCTTACCTCCCTTCGTTTCCTTAGAGGCTGCTGGGGGGGGGGGGGGGGGCTTCTGGGGGTTTGCACGGGTCCGGGCGATCCTCTAGCTGGGATTCTCCCCGGTTCAGCGAACCCCACCAAAAGCCACCCTTGGCTGGCTCCGCCCACCCCACCCCGCCCCTCCCAGGAGTCTCCACGCAGCCCGTCCCTCAACCCAGGTGTAAAATACTGTGAGGATAGATGAGACGCAGGCAGCTGAGGAACAGCATTTATTAACGAAAACGAGGTAAGAAGACAACTATATACAATTCAGCACCATGCCCTGATTGACAGCTATTTCTACAGGAGCCGTCAAACAGGGCAGCCAATAGCAAACAGCAGAAAAGCCCGCTTCCAGCCTTAGCCAATAGGCGCGAGCCTTTGGTTGCCGGGCTGTCGTATGTCAAGGACTTAAGCCAAGGACCCATGACCTGTCGCAAGTCGAGGACACAACACCAGGTAAGTACAGGGCCCATGTGGAGGCTGAGGGAGGGCACAAAAAGGGGCTACTGGAAGTTCCAGAAGTGCAGAAACGGGCTGTTTCCGACCTCCGGAGCCAGGGAGAAGCAGTTTTTACCCTCCCGGAGGTTCAAGGAAAGCCTCCAGAGCCTGGGGAGGCAATACCACCACCACCCACGCCGTGGTGACACTAGGCCACGGCCAACATGGCCACACCCACCCAGCAACGGGGCAGAGGACCCGTTGCTGGAACCTTTGAAACCCACCACTCGCCAAGAGGGGAAAACCTACCAGATTTTTCCGTACCTTCCTTGGTAAGCATGCAGACCGGCTGGATGTCTTCGGAATCACTTCGGATGGAAAGAGCTATGTTGCGATTCCCGGAACAGTTGATGGGAAAAATACATCGGAAGGTGTCTCCATCGACGCTACGGTTTGTGCACAGCTGCCTCTCTTCCAGGTTGCTGTACCTGAAAGGTGGATGGATGGACAGGTATGAGCAAAAGGATCAGAGAGGACAGGTGGAAGCAATGACCAAGCGCAATGGGGAGGTACTGAGGAAGCTCAGCTCTATGGCGCTTTCTCCAATGTTTAGACCAACGAGCGTAGACACACAGTGTTCGTTTGTGTTGTGCGGAGTGTCAAGGAAATGACCTCGACAGAGACATGTGGGAATTCTTGCCTAGACAAGGGTAGGGGGAGGCTGAACCGAGGTGGCGCAGTGGTTAAATGCAGCACTGCAGGCTACTTCAGCTGACTGCAGTTCTGCAGTTCGGCTGTTCAAATCTCACCGGCTCAAAGGTTGACTCAGCCTTCCATCCTTCCGAGGTGGGTAAAATGAGGACCCGGATTGTTGTTGGGGGCAATATGCTGGCTCTGTAAACCGCTTAGAGAGGGCTGAAAGCCTTATGAAGCGGTATATAAGTCTAATTGCTATTGCTTTTTAAGACCAGAGCAGTGAAATAATATTCAGAAGCCTTCATAACTGAGTGTCAGCATAACAAGTCTTCCCATCATAAAGATGCCAAGATTGAGAGAATGCTGAACTAAGAGGAGGAGGTGGAGGAGGAGAAGGAGGAGGAGGATAATCATTGCAAGATTGTGTGACTGCAGTTAGTCTAAACAAAAATATTTTATTAGCCTTGTAATAGCAGCCATTTGTCTGTTACAGCTAAAAACTTTATCACAACTTCAAACATAAATCATACTCTGATATCCTCATTTTCTCCAGGACGGCTCAAAAACAAGATAAACCATTGAGAAATATTACTGAATTACTAAAGGATTTGGAATGCAGCCGTTGTATTAGAGGCAATTCTTCAGAAATGCTACTCTGAAATCTAGCCACTCATCCTTTGGACAAGGCTTGGAGGGTGGCTGTCTTTTCTGAAGACCTTCAAAGAACACTCTGAAAGATCATTCCCTTAAGTAAACCATGTCACCATATCATTTTTATTTACCTAAGAGGTCAGCCTGCAGCACGATTTTAAGGGCTGGGATGGGGGGCATGAAACACAGCAAAAATGTAAACCAGGTTTTTAAAAAAACTCAAGAATGGCGCTCGCCACCCACAACTGATTTGAAGTGTTATGATGGGAATCAATCTGGTGCGAGTTGCTGACAGGCCCCCAGTTACAGAAAGAGAGTTTATTCCAATTATCTCCCCTGATTTAATCTTCCTTATTTAAAGTGGAGAAGCTCAGCTATTCCTGGGTCTCCTTTCAGAATTTCCACTTGAGCCTCCAAATGGATTTCAAGAGCGATAAACACCAGATTAAAACCTTTTACGGTTCTGTCCTGGAACTTCGGAGTGTGAGAGAGAAAACCCCAAAGCCTATTGAATACAGTCGACGTTCAAGAGTTCATTTAGCAACCTTTTGAACTTACGACGGCACTGGGGAAAGTGACTTACGACTGTTTTTTTCCACACTCGCGACCGTTGCAGCATTAGGGATGAATATTTGGACGCTTGGCCACTGGCTCATATTTATGACGGGTGTAGCGTCTGGGGCGGGCGTCATGTTTCGTTTTGCGACCTTCTGACAAGCAAAGTCAACGGGAGAAGCCGGATTCACTTAACAAGCAGGTTACTAGTTTAAGAACTGCCGAGATTCAACTGAACAACTCGGGCAAGGAAGGCCATACGGCGTGGCAAAATTCACAACAGCCGTATGTTGGGGACTGCCTGTAGATTAAATGGGCTCTTTTTAAGGGCCAGGAAAAAAGAACAGGGTTTACAAACCAGAAGGACAGGTGGTAGTTGGTGTGGGGAGGGGCTTGCCTTCCTCGCTTCCATGAACAGGCCATCCATTCCATGTTATGGCAAATGCAGCTGACATTCGTGGCTCCTGTTTCTTCCGTCCCTACAAAGGACAAAAGGACAGAATGGCATTTGTCTATCGCTCTGCATATACATGCCCACCTGCCCAAAAGCAAGGAGGAAAGACTAACATTCCCTGGGTCTGAAATCCCCAGCTCAAGCCCCAAGACCCTGTCTTATTTTTGGGAAAACATGGTACTAGCAGAGACCGGATCTGTACAAATCAAAATATTTGCACCAGCATTCAAGGACGTCGAGGGGTTTTGCTCTGCTCCAGTCAAAGCAGCGTGCAAAGGAATCCGTCTCTGCGACACCTGTCAAAGGAAGTGTGTCTTTTCTCCAGGTGGGCCGACACAGCTGCTTTCCGGAGGTGTACAGATCCTCCCCCTAGGCGCTCATCCTACACCCTGCCAAAACTCCCTTGTGTCTTCGGCTCTCGGGCGCTGCCCGGCCCAGTTCCCGGGCTGGTCTCGAAGGGCCCCCAGCCTCGCTACTGGTTTGGCTGGAATGTTTATATCTGTGCAATTCCTCGTTCTTACAGGAACATCTGCATCAACTCGGCGGCTGAAAATTTACCATTTTGTTCCAGCGGGATCTGAAACAATATTCCTTCCTCACTGTTCAAACAAGTTGCGCGTAGCCCAAAAGACATGTTTTTCCCCAGAGGGACAGCCATTATCTTGGATACCTCCAGGCTCCACATCTAACAAGGGGAAAAGGAAGAGCATTTAGGCAGGAGGAGGATCCCAGCCTGTCTCCTGGCGGGAGGGAGGAAATCCTCAGGAGCTCCCTGTCCCATTCTGCCTCTCGTTTTCTTGTTTTCTCTCTCTCGTTTTCTCTCTCTCTTTTTTCTCTCTCTCGTTTTCTCTCTCTCGTTTTCTCTCTCTCATTTTCTCTCTCTCGTTCTCTCTCTCTCTCTCTCTCTCTCTCTCTCTCTCAGCCCACAGGGGGCAGAGAGATTGGGGACCCCTGCGCTGGACGATTTGCCCAACTCCAAACTCCTTCCAATTTTTCAGCTTCTCGAGAAGCTCTTTCCTGTGGACGACCCCCCCCCCAAAAAAAGTCTGTTTAACATCTAAGATTAGAAAAGGCAGCGAGAGTGGAGGGTGGGGTGAGGGCAGGCGACCCCCTCCCCCATTTGCCAGGGACTTGTAATTCAGCTTCTGTTTTCTGTCATCTTTTCATTACAGACACCATTGTGTCGCTCCACCCTCCCCGACAGCTCGCTTAGCAACCTGCATTGAAGTCAAAGGACTCTCTTGTAGGCTCACCTCTTCCGTCCAGGTTTTGCCATTGAAGAGACCCGTGTAATACATCTTCTCGCAGGAATTCCCAGGGGGGAACACGACTGGATCCCACCGGACGCTCAGGATGCATCCGCTCTCATCGAAGGCGTAGGTGATGTGGAGGGGGAAGGCAGGGTGGACAGCACTCCTGGGAGGGGAGGGGAGGGAGAAGGAGAGGGTAAGCCAAGGGGACCCCTTCTTTTCTCTTTCTCCTTTCCTCCTTCTCCTTCCTTTCCTTCCTTTCCTCGTTCTTTCCTTTCCTCTTTCCTTTTCCTTTTCTCTCCTTCCTTCCTATCCTCCCATCCATCCATCCACCCTTCTTTCTCTTTCCTCACTCTCTCCCCCTCTTCCCCTTTCTTCCTTCTCTTTCCATCCTTCCTTTCCTTTCCTTTCCTTCTTCTCCTTCCTCCATCCTTCCTTCCTACCCTCCCATCCATCCTTCCATCCATCCATTCTTCTTTCCTTCCTCCCTTTCCTTCCCTCCCCTTTTCTTTCTCTTTCCAGCCTTCCTTTCCTTTTCTCTTTCCCCTTTCTTCTTCTTCATCCATCCTTCCTACCTCCCATCCATCTTCCATCCTTCTTTTCCTCCTCCTCCTTCCTTCTCTTCCCCCTTTCCTCCTCTCCTTCCTTCCTTCCTTCCTTCCTTCCTTTCCTCTTTCCCTTTCTTCTCCTTCCTCCACTCCTTCCTTCCTACCCTCCCATCCTTCCATCCATCCATCCATCCATCCTTCTTTTCCTTCCTCCCTCCCTCCCTTTCCTTCCTCTTCCCCTTTCTTCCTTCTCTTTCCATCCTTCCTTTCCTTTCCTCTTTCCCCTTTCTTCTCCTTCCTCCATCCTTCCTTCCTACCCTCCCATCCATCCACCCTTCCTTCTCCTTTCTTTTTCCCCTCCCTCCCCTCCCCCTTTCCTCCTTTTCCTTCCTTCCTTTCCTTTCCTCTTTCCCCTTTCTTCTCCTTCCTTCCTACCCTCCCATCCATCCACCCATCCTTCTTTTCTTTCCTTCATTCCTTCCCTTTTCTCTTCCCCCTTTCTTCTCCTTCCTTCCTCCTTCCTTCCCATCCATCCTTCCATCCATCCATTCTTCTGTTCTTTCCTCCTCTTTCCTTCCTCTTCCCCTTTCTTCCTTCTCTTTCCATCCTCCCTTTCCTTTTCTCTTTCCCCTTTCTTTTCCTTCCTCCATCCTTCCTTCCTATCCTCCCATCCATCCATCCATCCATCCATCCACTCTTCTTTCTCCTTTCTTTCACCCCTCCCTCCCCCTCTTCCCCTTTCCTCCTTCTCTTTCCTTTTTTCCCCTTTCCTCTTTCCCCTTTCTTCTCCTTCCTTCCTACCCTCCCATCCATCCACCCATCCATCTTTTCCTTCCTCCATTCCTTCCCTTTTCTCTTTCCCCTTCTCCTTCTGTTCTCCTTCCTTCCTTCCTTCCTTCCTTCCTTCCTTCCTTCCTTCCTTCCTTCCTTCCTTCCTATCCTCCCATCCCTCCATCCATCCACCCACCCATCCTTCTTTCTCCTTCCTTCCTTCTTTCCTCCCTCCCTCCCTCCCTTTCTTCCTTTCTCTTTCTCTTTCTCTCCCCCCCCCCCCCAATGTCAAGGCAGGGACTGTGACTCAGAGCAGAGTGATTCAGAGGCTTTGATTTCCAAGAGATCTCTGCTCAACTTCAGGGGCCAGATCTTAGCGGATTCCGTCACAGGATGGGTGGGGAGAAAGGGACAGGAAGGGCTGGATCCTTGAACCTAAGTGGACGGGGGTTTCAACCCAGAAAAGAGCTTGGTGGAGGGCTCTGGAATTGGGTGAGGGGAAGACCCTTCCTCTGCTTGCCTCCAGGGAGCCAGGAAAAAAAATTAACCAGCTGAAAAACATCCCTGATCCCCACAAACCACCATTAAACTAAGCTGTAGTTTAGCAAGTTGGGTGAGAGTTTGGTGACCCCTTTCTACCCCCCACCCCCCCGTAAGGTTAGGATCAAACCGCATCCAAGCCTAATTAGGACTTTGTAATTAATTTCACCTCCTGCCTTTCTGTCCAGCAGTTGTCTACACCCCATACGCACAGAGGGGAGACCCCAATACTCCCACTGTGCGACTTGTAGTAGTGCCCTCGGCTAGAGCGGAGGCTGCCGATGCCAGGAGCCCCGGCCGATGCCAGGAAGGACGGGCAGGGGCCCCTCAGTGGTGCTCCTATCTCCTGAAACACCCCCAGGGCCCCCCGAGGGTCTCCAGCCCTGCCTTTGAGCGGCCGAACCCCTCATTCGGAGCAAGGACACTTTTTATACTGGTAGTCCTTGACTTATGACCACAATTGACCCAGGTAGTCCTCAGCTTATGACCACAATTGACCCAGGTAGTCCTCGGCTTATGGCCACAATTGACCCAGGTAGTCCTCGGCTTATGGCCACAATTGACCCCGGTAATCCTCGGCTTATGGCCACAATTGACCCAGGTAGTCCTTGGCTTATGACCACAATTGACCCAGGTAGTCCTCGGCTTATGACCACAATTGACCCAGGTAGTCCTCGGCTTATGGCCACAATTGACCCAGGTAGTCCTCAACTTATGGCCACAATTGACCCAGGTAGTCCTCGACTTATGGCCACAACAGAGCCCGACGTTTCTGCTGTTAAGTGAGACATTGGTTCAGCGAGCTTTGCCCCCATTGACGACTTTTCTTGCCGCCGTTGTTAAGCGAATCCTGCCATTGTTAAATTTGCCCTTTGGTCATTAAGCGAATCCGGCTCCCCCATTGACGTCGCTTGTCAGAAGGTCGCAGAAGGGGGAATTACGTGACCCAAGGAGCCTGCAACCGTCATAAGTACGAGCCAGTTGCCAAGTGCCTGAATTTTGATCACATGATGACTGTGGGGAATGCTGGAACGGTCGTTAAGTGTGAAAAAAACGGCCGCAAGTTACTTCCCCCCCCCCGGGTCGCTCTAACTTTGAACCGTCACTAAATGAACTGTCGTAAGTCGAGGACTGCCTGCAACT